>NW_027052711.1:39285-98285 GCF_011386835.1 Chrysemys picta bellii
AGACCTACCCAAAGCAACCACCTCTGTTCCTGGAGTCCTAATTGACTGCGCTTGAAGAGGCTTGGGGATTGCAAAGGAAGGCAGGGTCCAAGTTAACACCCTAGCCCAGCAGCAGCCCCTCTGGTGGGAATTCGTCCTGGGCTCACTGCAAGGAAACAGTTCCCCCTTAGTTAGGACTTTGTATTGTTCTTCCTAAAAAGTAAGGCAGAACCTAGTCATGTAAGCCACTCACCACAGGGTGGCGCTGATGCTCTGCCTCCCCTACGGTTTTCTCCTCTTAGGTCCCTTTGCAGCGAATCAGATTATTTCCGGTCTCTGTGCCCATTGATGCAGTCTGAGTAGCAGGACCCCTTCAGCCCCACGGTGACATGGGCTGTTATGTGTTTGAATGATTAATCCTTCCTCTTCCTATTCCAGGCCAGAAGGGCTGAGGTGCTGTTTCCCGAGGAGCTGTTCCAGGACTAGCGAGGTAAGCACGGACACGGGCCGTGCACTACAGCTCTAGGTATACCCAGGAGCGCCGCCAGCGTTTTTGCCGCCCTAGGTGGCAGAAGGTCCCATCCCCGAAATACCAACGACAACAGGGGCAGCCGAAGATCCGGCCGCCACGGTCGCCGCCCCCCAAATGTTAGCGCCCAGGCAACCACCTAGGTCGCCTAATGGGTTGTGCCGGCCCTGGGTACACCCCTGTAACCCTAGAGGGGCAGGGAAACGTGGTCCTTTCAGGTGGAAACGATGGTTGCTTTAATATGAGTGTAGAGTGTTTAGATGCAATCTGGATGGATAGAAACAGAGAGTTTGGAAGATCAATATGTAGCTGAAGATCATTGTTTTTATTGTGTTTTTCCCCCTCTCATAGGAGCCTTTCCAAGCGTCACAGAAGTACGGGCCAGAGTTAACATGGCATCGAGTTGTTTGTTGCATAATAAAGCTGCTGCTGATTTCCAAGCGTGTGCGGCCAACTTTCCTCACTGTGCACTAGGCCGCGTGTAGCCATGTGACTGAGATGTCGGCCTTCTCTTTTCTGGGCACTGCACCTTTAATAGTAGAGGAATCTTGCTGGCTTCAAGCATCCTGGCTAGGGTTGCCAGGTGTCCGGTTTTCGACCCGAACACCCGCTCGAAAAGGGACCCTGGCGGCTCCGGTCAGCACTGCTGACTGGGCTGTCAAAAGTCCGGTTGGCGGTGGGGCTGGCAGGCTCCCTACCTGGCTCCACGCGTCTCCCCGCAAGCAGCGACATGTCCCTCGGCTCCTAGATGGAGGGACAGCCGCAGCCCCATGCACAGCCCCCACCCCGAGTGCTGACTCCGCATCTCCCATTGCCTGGGAGCCGCGGCCAATGGGAGCTGCAGGGGTGGCACCTGAGGGTGGAGACAGCGTGCAGAGCTGCCTGACTGCGCCTCCGCCTAGGAACCAAGGGACATGTCGCCCTTTCCCTGGAACCGGCTGAGGTAAACACCACCCGGAGCCCGCACTCCAAAACCCCTCCTGCACCCCCAACCCCCTGCCCCAGCTCTGAGCCCCCTCCTGCACCAAGCTTGGGGATTGGTCCTGCTTTGAGCAGGGGGTTGGACTAAATACCTCCTGAGGTCTCTTCCAACCCTGATATTCTATGACTCTATGATTCCCTCCCAGAGTCTGCACCCCCCCCAACACCCCAACACCCTACCCTGCACCCCAAGCCCCTCATCCCCAGCCCCACCCCAGAGCCTGCACCCCTAGCCGGAGCCCTCACCTCCCCCCCCGCATTCCAACTGCCTGCCCCAGCACTGAACCCCTTCCCCCACCCGTCATCCCCAGCCCCACCCCAGAGCCACACCCCCAGCTGGAGCCCTAACCTCCTCCCGCACCCCAACCCCCTGCCCCAGCCCTGAACCCCATCCCGCACCCAAACTCTTTCCTGAAACCCACGCCCCACCCCCCTGCCGCAACTTGGACCCCCCTCCTGCACTCAAACTCCTCGTCACCAGCCCGGAGCCCACACCCCCAGCTGGAGCCCTCACCCTCACACCCCAACCTCCTGCCCCAGCCTGGATCCACCTCCCAGACCCTGAACCCCTCATTTCTGGCCCCAGTCCAGAACCTGCGCCACCACCCCAAAGCCCATGTCCCCTCCCACACCCCCAACCCCCTGCCTCAGCCCAGACCCCTCCCACACTCCGAACCTCTCATCCCTGGCCCCACCACAGAGCCCACACCCCCAGCCGAAGCCCTCACCCCCTCCCACTCCCCAACCACCTGCCCCAGCCCGGTGAAAATGAGGGAGTGGAGTGAGGGTGGGGGAGAGCGAGCGACAGAGGGCGGGGGGAATGGAGTGAGCGGGGGTGGGGCCTCGGAGACAGGGCGGGGCAGGGCCTCGGTGATGGGGTGGCAATGGAAGGGGCCTTGGAGAAGGGTTAGGGCAGGGTGTTCGGTTTTGTGTGATTAGAAAGTCAGCAGCCCTAACGCTGACTTTCGGGGGCAGGGGGCAAAGCCGGGGGGCCCGCTGTAGTCTGATCAATGGCTGGAGTTCCAAGTGGTGCCTGTTGGCTCACAGTGGAGCAAGTTCAGCCTTTCCTTTCGAAAACTCAGCCGGGCATTTTGAAGGAGAATCTCAGCTTTCTTCTTCCTTTCTTTCAAGTGAGTCACTCTAGATTTTTATGGCTGTGGGTAAATACTTGAAAATGTGAACTCCAAAGGCTCAAAAACCAGAGAGCAAATCATTTATTGATTTATTAACCTCATGATTTGGGGGACATGACATGATTTTTGAACATGGGGTGTTGGCCCTCCTGCCTCTGAGTCTAACCCTTGGCAGGGGGAAAGGTACTTCCTCCTCGTGGGTTGCCAATTTAGGTTGGACGTATTCCTGAAGGGTTCATAACATGACATAATCCTTAATTAAAGATTAATCTTGAATTCATGGAGACGCCAAGCCAATCCTGGAGGCTTGGCAACCCTACCTGCAGCACAAGCCGCCTTCTCTCAAGAAGAAACACCTACAAGCGACGTCCCCCAGCTCTGCCCACTCTCTGTTTTCTTGCTCCATTTTATCATTCTGTCTTTATCACAAATCACCCTTTCCCCTGCCTTGTGGGTCATTCTATCTGTTCCTCTTCCTTGCGTGTCTCTCTCCCTCCATCTTTGTTCCTCGTTCTCTGGTCCCACCTGTTTCCTCCCTCCCTTGTTCTCTACCTCATCTTCTGCTTTGCCCACCCTTGATTCATCTCCTACCTATAAATTTAGCCAGGAGAGTGGGGGGTATCCCCCCAATTCTGGCAAAAAGTGGTGTGGGATCTTCAGAAACGACCCCTGATTGGGATCTCAGTTTTACGGCTCCTCCGGCAGGTGGTCCAGCAGCAGAGCGCCCCCTAGCCCCACTGGCTCAGTATTGACACAAAGGACCTCCAGCTCCTGCATTCCAAGCAGTGCAGGCTGGAAGATTCATAATTGGCCAGGGGGAAATCAGACCAAATCTGAGTGACATTTGATGAGGAGGTAAACAATCATGAGTTAAAAGGTCTTGCAAAAACAAATCCTCAGGTGCCCGCAGATGCTCCTACACATTGGCATTCTCTGATATCACGGCCTGCTCCTGTTCCTCCTCCTGTTCATGTGTAGATAAAAGCCTGAAACACTTGGAGAGCTTTAATTTTCTCTGCCCATGAAGAGGTAACAGGATAAATGATCCACACCTCTGCTTACTTCTCTGTGGGGAAAACACACCTGTTCTGCATTGCTCGAGCCACAGGGTGAATCATTGTAGATAAATCTCTGATAATTTTCATATGACTTTACATTGTGCCTCTTCATATAACCTTGTGGTGGGTCTACCCACGTGTGACCTCTGTTTTCATGGGACTTTGTATCAAAGCCTTATTAGAAACTTTGCATTGCCCTTGGTATAATATTATAGCCCCTAAGGATAGAATAAGATAGAAGAAAAATGTCTTTTTGCTAGCAGTAGAACAAGAGCTCTCCCCCCCCCCCCCCCCACTCTTAATCAATTGCCCTGTTGAATGAATGAGGTGTGAATGAGGAAGGCATGGAAGGCAGCACCTCCAGACAGCCTCAACTGTTGGAGAGGGGCTGGGAGCCAGACCCAAGAACAATAAAACGTGTCAAGTGGGCTCCTTAAAGACAAGCAGACATACCGACAGCCTCGGACAGACAAAACGAATGATCATCGTCATTTGTTCAACATGACTCACATCTGGTGTACAGTCCAGTATTATTGAAAAGTATTTTGCAGAATGGGCAACTTCTACAATTTTATTTTTAATGGCATTTGCTAGGATTTGAATCAGTTCATTCTGCATATTTTTTCCTATGTAATGAACCTGTGTTTCATGATTAGTTATTTTACGTAGATGCTCCTTCATGACTGGATCAAACAAAGCTAGGTATTCAACACATTTTTAAAAGTTTCCATTACCTGGAGTATATAATTTTTCATTTCTACTGCAGCTGCGGAATGCTACATTTTGCCCACCGAGAACTCTCACTAAAACTATCAGACGCTCTAATATTTTTCTTTTTCCTTGATCACACGTAAATTTTCTTCATCGATAGTTTTTCCTTTTTTCAATCATAATTCAAGTTCTTTCCAATTTTGAAAACATTCCAAATGTTCTGTATTTCTTTCATGTGAAGAGAGAATTGAAGATATATTTTTCCAGTCCTTTGAACCATTTTCAGTAAGTGATGTACCAATTGCTTGATTTCTAAACAACTTGCAGCAAAAGCAAAACACAGAGTCCTTCGCCACTGAATATTGTAACCAGTTTAGATGAATTTCTTCCCCATTATGAGTTTCCTCTTGTAATGCTGAGCAGAGAATTTTCTTTTATTTCCATCTTTAGGTAAGGGAAATTCATGAACTTGTTCGGGTCCATGTTCCACGAGAATTTGCCGCACGCTGTCATCACATCTGGGCCATGAAGCTGGGTCCCCATACTGTAATTTGTTTGTAACGTCCTCATCCTTTCTTCCAGAATTCTACTTCATTTACTTCAATTTCTGCATGTGTCCGAAGGTGAATAAATGTTTTCCACTTCCATATCAGTCTGATGCTGTGAGCTGCCTTCATCTAGAAGTAAGTTTCCATCATCTTGATGTTCCAGACTGCTTCCATGCGGATGTGAGATAACCTTCTCTCCAAGTAAAATTCCTTCATCTGGATGCTGTGAACTGCTTCCATCTTTATTTGGATTAAAGAGAAGATATTTCAGGAAGGATCCCTGCTGTTTTGCTTGGTCCTTTTCCTTCTCAGTCTTTTGTTTACGATACTCAGCTCCGGAGGGTTTTCTTTTTCCTCTTTCTGCCATGGGGCACTTGAATATTGTTATGTACTCTGCTCCCGACTGCAAGCCTTATAATGTTAAGGATGGCTGACGCACCACATGGTTGGTGATTTAAACCACATTGCAGCCATTCCAACATGTCTTTTCACTGCTTAAAGGTTCAATAATTAGTAACATACACTCACTTACCTATTAAAACAGTTAGTTACAGCGTTTACATGGAAACAAAATGACCGTTTTTGACGTTATAACCTGACACCGGTTGTTTGGAAAGTAATCCCCTTCCTCACGGTTACCCGCTTGGAGGGGGACGTCATCACTTTCGTAGTCTATTAAGCGTTAACGCTGTCACTTTTCTTTTATGGACCTTATTTATTACATGTGAACCAGTTATAACGAAGAAAAGTTCATAATTATACAGCCCGATAATAACACTAAGAGTTAATAATGCTTAAAGATACTCACATTTTGGATTTAGAATGCTGAAAGACATTATTCTTTATTCTTTGGCACCAGGAAACACAATTTTCCACAGTATTCGCTCGATTCTTAACCACCTACCTGCGATGTGTGTTAAAATGACCGTTTGACATATATCAACTCGTGATATCTCCGCTCTGCATTAATTTCTGGCTATGCAACCTTGATGTATATTCGAGTTAGGTGTCACTAGCATTGCAGCTCTTGCCAGTGGCGGATGTGTTTCATTATGGCTGAGTTATTGCTTATCAAAATTGCGGAGTGGGTCATCTTGACCCTACGTCGCAAATTGAAAAAAAATCGCTAAAATATTATTTATTTTTGCAGTAAATAAAAGATTTGACATATTAATAAATTCTCAAAAATGTAGAGAAATTAATTATAATTCCTATTCCCTCTGTATGCACATGGGAATTGAAATAATGACATCTTCGTTATTTTATTTGTATTTTTTTTCATCTTTTTCATTTTTTCCCCCTTTTATTTTTTTTTAATTTGATTTTTTCCTCGAATTTGGCACCCCATTTAACTTGGCACCCTACGCGACCACCTAGTTCACCTATATGGACGGGCCATCCCTGCTTCCAATATATTAAGAAATATGTTAGAAAGAGGCCAGCGATCAGTTGTTCTCCATGTCCACTGAAGGGAGGACAAGAAGTAATGAACCTGCAGCAAGGGAGATTTAAGTTAGATATTAGGAAAATTTAATAAGAGTTAAGCTCTGGAATAGGATTTCAAGGGAGGTCGTGGAATCCCCTTCACTGGAGGTTTTAAGAACAGGCTGGACAAACACCTGTCAGGAATACACCAGGGTTACTTGGTCCTGCCTCAGCGAAGGGGGCTGGACTGGATGACCTCTCAAGGTCTCTTCCAGGCCGATATTTCTGATTCTGTTGGGCTCTATTGTAAATGACTGGCTAATTATAGTCACTTGAAAAAGAAACGAAGACCCATTTGTCTTGTAACCACCCATTTCGTTGTCACTTTATTTCATTCAATTAAAATTTTTGAAGAAAATCCATTCTATAAACACCTGCATTTTTAAGCACCAGAAAGGTCAGTGAGCCCCTGTCATTCTGACCCTCGCTAACCCATGACTTGAGACCTACTGCTACGCAGGGCCAGCTCCAGCTTTTTTGCCGCCCCAAGTGGCAAAGCCAAAAAAAAAAAAAAAGAGGGAGTGAGGGACCCGCCGCCGAATTGCCGCCGAAGAACCGGATGTGATGCCCCTTTCCATTGGCTGCCCCAAGCACCTGCTTCCTTTGCTGGTGCCTGGAGCCGGCCCTGCTGCTACGGGGCTATATTACAAGACTATGGGCTGGATCCTTAGGTGGTGGAAAGCGGTGTCGCTCCATTGACTTAAATAAAGCTATGGCAATTTATATCAGCTGAGAATCTGGCCTCATGACCCCAGTGGAGTTACACGAGGGATGAATTTGACCCCATATGTTTAGTTTTACATAGAAGACTGGACTTCACACTTCTTTCCAGCTACAAGTTTCAACCTGCAGTCTACAAAAGCAATCAGCATTCCAGCACAGTTTAATAGTGTAATAAATGGGTTAGCGCATTCATGTGCACCACTGCCCTCTACTGGATGGAATCCAAACTACTCAACTTTTCCATTATTAAAATTTATTATTTCGGGGGTGCCATATTTACATACTACCTTATTAAAAAACTTTTTGGCCACTACCCTGGTGCTATTAATTTTAGTAGGAAATGCCTTCACTCATTCTGAAAAGGAATTAATTATTACCAATAAATACTGGAATCTTTCCTTACTTCTTGGCAATTTATTAATAAAATCAATTTGAACCCTGTGCCCTATGCTACCAGCACTCCCAGCTATCTTTGAGACACCACTGACTTCCTGAGGAAACTACAATCCATTGGTGATCTTCTATAAAATACCATCCTGGCCACTATGGATGTAGAAGCCCTCTACACCAATATTCCACACAAAGATGGACTACAAGCCGGCAGGAACAGTATCCCCGACAATGTCACGGCAAATCTGGTGGCTGAACTTTGTGACTTTCATAGAATCAGAGAATATCAGGGTTAGAAGGGACCTCAGGAGGTCATCTAGTCCAACCCCCTGCTCAAAGCAGGACCAATCCCCAGGCAGATTTTTGCCCCAGATCCCTAAATGGTCCCCTCAAGGACTGAACTCACAACCCTCAGTTTAGCAGGTCAATGGTCAAACCACTGAGCTATCCCTCCCCCCCTCACCCCTCTCTTTGTCCTCACCCACAACTACTTCACATTTGGGGACAATGTATACCTTCAAGTCAGCGGCACTGCTATGGATACCCGCATGGCCCCACACTATCCCAACATTTTTATGACTGACTTAGAAGAACGCTTCCTCAGCTCTCGTCCCCTAACGTCCCTACTCTACTTGTGCTACATGGATGACATCTTCATCATCTGGACCCAAGGAAAAGAAGCCCTTGAGGAATTCCACCATGATTTCAACAATTTCCATCCCACCATCAACCTCAGCCTGGAAGAGATCCACTTCCTGGACACTACAGTGCTAGTAAGTGATGGTCACATAAACACCACCCTATACCGGAAACCTACTGACCGCTATACTTACCTACATGCCTCCAGCTTTCATCCAGACCACATCACATGATCCATTGTCTAGAGCCAAGTTCTAAGATACAACCGCATTTGCTCCAATCCCTCAGACAAACACCTACAAGATCTCTATCAAGCGTTCTTAAAACTACAATACCCACCTACTGAAGTGAAGAAACAGATTGACAAAGCCAGAAGAGTACCCAGAAGTCACCTACTACAGGACAGGCCCAACAAAGAAAGTAACAGAACGTCACTAGCCGTCACCTTCAGCCCCCAACTAAAACCTCTCCAGCGCATCATCAAGGATCTACAACCTATCCTGAAGGACGATCCCTCACTCCCACAGATCTTGGGAGACAAGCCAGTCCTCGCTTACAGACAGCCCCACAACCTGAAGCAAATACTCACCAGCAACCACACACCACACAACAAAAACACTAACCCAGGAACCAAACCCTGCAACAAACCCCGGTGCCAACTCTGTCCACATATCTATTCAAGGGACATCATCATAGGACCTAATCACATCAGCCACACCATCAGGGCTCGTTCATCTGCACATCTACCAATGTGATATATGCCATCATATGCCAGCAATGCCCCTCTGCCATGTACATTGGCCAAACTGGACAGTCTCTATGCAAAAGAATAAATGAACACAAATCAGACATCAAGAATTATAACATTCAAAAACCAGTCAGAGAACATTTCAACCTCCCCAGTCACTCAGTTACAGACCTAAAAGTCGCAAATCTTCAACAAAAAAACTTCAAAACCAGACTCCAATGAGAAACTGCAGAACTGGAATTAATTTGCAAATTGGACACTATTAAATTAGGCTTGAATAAAGACTGGGAGTGGATAGGTCATTACACAAACGAAAACTATTTCCCCATGCTAATTTTTCCGCTACTGTTACTCACACCTTCTTGTCAAGTGTTTGAAATGAGCCATCCTGATTATCACTACAAAAGGTTTTTTTCTCCTGCTGATAATAGCCCACCTTAATGGATTAGTCTCGTTAGAGTTGGTATGGCAACCTCCATTTTTTAATGTTCTCTGTGTATATATATATATATCTTCCTACTGTATTTTCCACTCCATGCATCCGATAAAGTGGGTTTTAGCCCACAAAAGCTTATGCCCAAATAAATGTGTTAGTCTCTAAGGTGCCACAAGGACTCCTCGTTCTTTTTGCTGATACAGACTAACACGGCTTCCACTCTGAAACCTGCATTAACACTGACGCTTTCTGGCTTGCTTTTGGATCCAAAGCCATCAGCAGTTGAGAGACTCTGTCTTAAAAGGGACACAATCAACTTCCACCAGAATTTGGATTACTTTCCACTTTTAACTCCTGCTTCCAAAACACCCAGCGATCTGAAAAAGAAAACAGCCTATTGTGGCTCCCTTTGGAGCCCTAAAAGGATCTTAATTAGGTAGCATGGTATGCGTTTGCATTTCTTTTACCCCTTCTACAATTTACACTGCACGTTTTGGGGAAAACGCACATTCCTTCCATAGTTTAACTTTTATAACATTAGCCATATTCATTTTGACATAAGGTGTAACTGTTTCTTTTGTGCTCACAGAGTTTTTATGTAGCCTTATCAAAGTGACAGTTTGATGACACAGAGCCACCTTAAGGCTCTGTCTGGGGCACTGTCTTATTTATTTATTTATTTATTTATTACTACAACTCTTATTTGCTATTTTGTTACTAAAAAACAAATCCGGAATTTTTTCCCATTCTCCTGGGTTTGACTGCCCTGCTGCAGCCACGACTTTGGTCTTTTAAAAAGATATTGAACTTATAAAGCATTAAGGTACCTTAAGGGTTAAATGCTAAATACCAAAGCCAAACACCACTAGTTACGTGTGTATGGCAAAAAGTGTTTCTCAGTTTTGCAACTTTGAACGCACAATTCAAATGGATTTTAGAGATATTATTTAAAAACAAAACCAATTCATCTGAAACCTACAAAACAAGAGTTTTACAACCAGGAGTGTTGATTTAGGTCCTAAACACTCCACATAGTTACACAATATATTTATACACATTATACATATTTTTTTCTTAACATTCCTTACACTGCTTTAATTTTTACACAGCTGTACATAGATTACATTTGTATACATTTGGGGGCAGTTACCTTCCAATAGAATCCCCTTATGTTCTTTTAGCAAATTTAACTAAATTGTCCATAATCAAATTATGTAAATCACATAGTCTCTTTGCCTGGCTTATTTACAGACATTCCTTTAGAAAAGGGCCCATTTCCCTTCAGAATGGCTGCAAAGAAACCAAGAATTCTCTTTCTACAACACTTTGCCTTTTTAACATGTTTACAACATTCAACTGCTTAATTCCCTCCAGCCTCTGCAGAGCTAACGTCTCACTCTCTTTCCTTAAATCACTTGCTTAGCTCCCAAAATGACGCCTTCATCAACTCAGATGTCACCATTCCAAGTAGTGTTCCAGGGATCTGAATTCCCCAGGCCTGTACTTACTGCTTTGTTTAGTCCTGCCACTATGCCCTCAGGGCTTCCAACCTGTTTTCCCATTTTTATTTTTTTTTAATTTGCTGCCTGCCTGCTTGTCTGGGCCCGATTCTGCGTTTCTTGCTGAACCGTCCCTTTCCATGGACACAGGCTTTGTTCCACTACCAATTTAGCAAGGAGGGTGGGCTCCTCCACTAGCCCCCACCCCTCCTGGTCCCTTTCCTGAAACATTTTTTTTTAAATTGTGAAATCACAACAATATCCCACCCTCCTATATCCCTCAGAGTGAGGTCTTACAGAAACCTACCCCTTATTTGCCCACACTTGTGCTGGGGCTTACAAAACACAAAATGTCTACACCCACTAAAAACAATGCCTGACAGAGCAGGACGGGGGAAGGCTAAGCCCCCTACCTTTTGGGCTCGATCCTGCTACGACCGAGGGTATATTCACCTATGAAATTTTTCCCCGACAGACAGGTCGGAGTGAGGACTAATCCAGAGACTCCATGATGTCTTCTAGGGACTCGGCAGCTGCTATTGATTTTACATGGAAGCTACTCAGATACTATGGTGATGGGCAGTAGTGTAAAACCAATAGTTAGCTAGATAATCAGTGTGAGTGAGGGTTAGACAATTAGACCATAGTTAAGGCCAAACTTTCCTTAAAGCGGATGCTGGAAACTTCTGGTGGAAAATGAAAGATCAGATTTAAAACCAAACAATTGGCCTGAAGACCAGCTAGGATTTTCACTACTAAGCTCCCTCCTGAATCACCCCTCTGATATACGGCCTGTATTGCCATATATCTCCAGAGATGTGTGGAGGGTCTTCTATATTTTCAAGGAAAACCCAGATATATAGAGATGCTTAACACTGAGTCCATTAACTTATCAGTTATATCAAAGATGAATAGAGCTGTTTATGTTTGTATGCGGCACTCATACAGCACACATGCATCTGTTATATAATAAATATTATATAAAGATATAATCTAGTATTGCAATAACTTTGCTTGATGTCCTGTGTTGTTTTCTTTCTGTCTTTTGTAATAATGATCTTATTTAGTTCTATGTGATATCTGTTTTTATAGAAGCTGTGATGGGATGTGTAACGTTCCCATTGTGTTATCTGGACCGGTGATTTGCCCAATCCTCAACTCTGGGAAGCAGCCTTACCCTGCTTTGCTGTGAGAACCCCCACTCCTGGACTGTTCACGCACAACATCTAGCATGTAACCTGCTCCCAGCTACATGAGTGAGCACTTTTAGCAAGCTGCTGCTTGGATCGTGCAACCGAATGACACTAGCCAATATCTCCAGACCCAGACCCAACCCTAGGAACCTCTGTCTTGCAATTTCCAGTTATGCCCACTGGACGCTGCAAGCTTATATGAGTTCATCAATTTAACAAAGAAATTGATATGTACCAGGTATGACAAAGTTCCTCCTCTATCTTGGTGGGTCCTGCGCTTATTGGCGGATTTTCTTGCCTCAGAGATTCACCATGTGGGTTGGGGAACAGCCCAGAGACCTTCCCCTCTGGAAGAACCCACAGTCCAGGTCAATTGGGAGGTTTGGGGGGAACCCGGGCCCGCCCTCTACTCCGGGTTCCAGCCCAGGGCCTGTGGACTGCAGCTGTCTATAGTGCCTCCTGTAACAGCTGCATGACAGCTACAACTCCCTGGGCTACTTCCCCATGGCCTCCTCCAAACACCTTCCTTATTCTCACCACAGGACCTTCCTCCTGGTGTCTGATAACGCTTGTACTCCTCAGTCCTCCAGCAGCACACCCTCTCACTCTCAGCTCCTTGTGCCTCTTGCTCCCAGCTCCTCACACTCACACCACAAACTGAAGTGAGCTCCTTTTAAAACCCAGGTGCCCTGATTAGCCTGCCTTAATTGATTCTAGCAGCTTCTTCTTAATTGGCTCCAGGTGTCCTAATTAGCCTGCCTGCCTTAACTGGTTCTAGCAGGTTCCTGATTACTCTAGTGCAGCCCCTTCTCTGGTAACTCAGGGAACAAAAAACTACTCATCCAGTGACCAGTGTATTTGCCCTCTACCAGACTCCTGTACCCCACTGGTCTGGGTCTGTCACACAGGCTTGTCTCTGACACACTTCAAACCAAACGCACTGCTTCAGGTAGAACAAACAAATGTATTAACTACAAAAGAGATTGTGAGTGATTATAAGTCAAAACACAAGTCACATTTGGTCAAATGAAATAAAAGCAAAACACATTCTATGCTGATCTTAACACTTTCTGTGCCCTTACAAACTTAGATGCTTTTCACCACAGGCTGGCTGGTTGCCCTTCAGCCAGGCTCTCCGCTTTGATCAGCGCTTCAGTTGCTTGGTGGTGGTGTCTGTAGATAGAGGTGGAAGAGAGAGAGCATGGCAAACATCTCTCTCTTTTATCATGTTCTTTTTTCCCTCTTGGCTTTGCCCCCCACCCCTTCAGAGTCAGGTGAGCATTACCTCATCGTAGTCCCAAACTGACCAAGGGAAGGGGGGTGACTCACTCGAGAGTCCAACAGATTCTTTGTTGCTGATTAGGCCAGTGTCCTTGTTCCTGTGAGGCTGGGCTGGGTTTGTCTCATACATGCCCTGATGAGGCGTGAACTGCCCCTCTGCTCTTGGAGAGTTTTTGTTTGGGCCTCTGCTCCTGGAGGGTTTTGCCTGGGCTTCTGAAAACACCCAATGTGACAAACTTTGCATTGGGTACCACACAATCATAAGGATGAACATGGGGGTGCAGGGTGTTCCCCAAGGTATAGAGCATCACAGGGTGTCTGTCCCCTGAAGGGGTAAATTAGGCCAATTAACCTATAGGCCACATCTGGAGGAGAGTCAGGGAGTGCTGCGGCCTAATTTGCTGATAAAGTCCAGCTGGGGGAGGAGCTGGTCCAGGTTTATAAAGCCAGGAAATTGGCAGCAGAATAAGGCTACAGGGAAGGAATCCCTGGGAATAGGGAGGTCTGTCACAGGGTTCAGTAGTCTGTAGTTACTCCCTGGGAGGAGGGAGTTTGAGCTGTTACACCCACAGTGGGAGGAACCAGAAACTGTAGAAAGGAGTCCAGGGGAGGAGCAACGGGGTCTGAGGGAAAGCAGACCGCAGTTGCCCAGTGCAAGGTTCCTGGACTGGAACCTGGAGTAGTGGGCAGGCCTGGGTTCCCCTTCTAGCCACGGGGGAAGTGGCACCCTCAGGGGAGTGCCAGAGAAGACTCCCTGAGACCGTTCATGTGGAAGAACTTTGGTACCCTGTAGGGGAAAACTGCTGAGTGACCTGGCCGGAGTGCTAAGTCACCAAGAGCAGGCTGCAGCTTGTGGAACTAGAGGGGGGCCAGAGAGGCGGAGAGACCACATGTAACCGCGGGAAGGGGCATTGACCTCGTGAAGCTAATGCCCAGAAAGACCAGTCGAGCTCCCCATCACAGAAGCATTGAAAGTGACTGTCCGATCGGATTATTTCTGAGAAGTACTGACTGAGCTGCTCCTGGAGATGGGTTCTCTCCACTCGCTCCTTTGGAAGGTAATAAAAAATATACGAATAACATAAATACTCTTTTGAACTTCTATAGCAACTTCCGCCTGCGGGTTTACAATCAGCATGGAATGCAGCCGAATAGCGCCTCATGTGACATAGCAAAGTATTATCCCTAAGTCACAGATGGGGCATCTAAGGCACAGAGACATTTTGTGACTTACCTACCGTCTCCTAGCAAATGTGAGGCAGACTCAGGAATAGAAGCTGCATCTCCTAACTCCTGCACATGCTTTGCCATAAAACCACCCCTATCCCAGGGAGGTTTTTTAGTGGTCTTTGGTCAAAAGTTGAGCTCAGCTCTTTGGCCAGGCCAGAGAAATCCAGCCGATATAGCCTGTGGGCATAGAGTGATATTACTGTAAGGTGAAATGCTCTGTTGCACCAGGGGTGTGCCTGGTGCCACCTTCCAGCTTGTAGTGCCACCTAGAGGTACTCTACGGAGCTGAGCTTCTGAAAGACAAAAGCTGAAGCCTGAGATTCTTTGCAAACAGAATTTTGCATCCATTGGGAAATGCTGCCTTTGGGCTGCTTTAATATTTCATTTGATCACTACAGACCAGACTGTAGCCCACCCTTACATGGCTATGTAGGGATGTACTGGGAAGCAAGATCCTGGTCACACTCCCACTCCGCTCTGCTGCCTCTCCACATTGCAGGTGCAGGCATGGGAGAAGGAGAAGAGTTGCACACCTGGCATTTCACCTCCACCCCCAGCCCATGCAGGTGGATGGGAGGGGGTGGAGAGGGGTAGGAAATGGGTGGAATCTTGGCTTTGCTCTTCCTCCCCCCAATACAACATGCTTAATTATTTGCTCCATTTATCTTTCTGGGTACTGAACTTAAGATGGCCTCTGCAGTGTGTATAGGAGAGATTAGGGTTACACTTTTTTTCTGAGCAAAGCTTGTACTCCACCATGTCTTCAAGAGAAGTTTGCAGCTCCATCAAACGCACAAGCAGACATCTTGGGGTCCAATTTACAAGCATTTAACTCTTCTAAGACGTGTGTTGTCACAGATGCAGCCGATGTGTCTTCTATAACCTGAACATCTAGAAATGCATCTGCTGGCCTACCCCTGACATCAAGATAAGACACGCAATGACTTAATACTCGATGCCCATTTGCACTGGTGCATTCATCAGACATATATGCACATTTTTTGAATGTGGTGAGAGAGTTCTTCACTTTTTCAACTGCTGAGTCCTTCAATGTTGCACCGCATGATTCTAACCAGTCCATTGAGTTTCTTGCAGAAAGATAAGCTTTCATGGGCTAAAACCCACTTCATCGGATGCATGCAGTGGAAAATACAGTAGGAAGATATATATACACAGAGGACATGAAAAAATGGATGTTGCCATATTAACTATAATGAGAGTAATCAGTTAAGGTGGGCTTGTTATAGTTAGTATGGCAACACCCATTTTTTCATGTCCTCTGTGTATACCGGTATATATATTCCTACTGTATTTTCCACCGCATGCATCCGATGAAGTGGGGTTTAGCCCACGAAAGCTTATGCTCAAATAAATTTGTTAGTCTCTAAGGTGCCACAAGGACTCCTCGTTCTTTTTGCTGATACAGACTAACACGGCTACCACTCTGAAACCTTGCAGAAAGATAGTGAGCATTTGCTGGTCTTGGTTGGAACCAGTGTCCAACTTCAGGGTTAACAAGTAACAATGCACTTAACATTGGCCTCCAGTTTGTAGGATGTGGTATCTTTTGCTTAAATAGAAAGTATGATACGACAGCCATGTTTGTTTGCATAAACTGTGTTGTGTCTCCAGCATTCTTAACAGCCTCATTAAGTACTTCTGGCAGTGACTGGCTTATAAGGCTTTCAGCAGGCTTGGTGTTTTGCAGCCTTTTCATGTAGTTTGTCAGCTCTGGCTTTGCTGATCGGTCCGGCAAACCAAGCTCCTCCAGTTTTACCAATTGTAACAGTGGGAAGCTTTCCTTCTTCGTAAGCTTATTTGCAAGAGGTGCACCAGCAGCCATATTTTGTAACTTCAATAAATGGGACAAGTTTGACCGACAAACATCGGGAATTGCCTTTAGATTGTGGAGACTTTCTTCAGTAGGTAGCTGTATTTGTGCTTCGGGCTGTTTGGATGTTTTGAACCTGCAGAGGACATGTTGGTATATGCTTGGTTCTTGGTATGTTCTTCAGCTTGGTTGGGTTGACCCCTGGGAGGGTGATGGGGGAGCTTTTTTGGAGGGTGGGGTGTAGGGAAATTCCTGGTGTGGCTGGAGAGGATGTGGAAACCGCAGGAGGGCATTGATATTTATGCTTCCTAGTGAAAGCAGCTACAGAACTGTGCCGTTTTGACACTGACGGAGTAATGCTGGATTCTACGAGGAAAAGGCATTATCGGTGATGTGACTCCAGGGGACCCAGATTCTCTGAGTTTGGTGCATCCAGCTATCATAGAATCGTAGAAGATCAGGGTTGGAAGAGACCTCAGAAGGTCATCTAGTCCATGAAGCTAAGAAGCTATCTGTTACCATGCCGGGAGTCTGGGTATCTGAGGTACAACCTATCCTGCCTGGCGAAGGCGGAAGATCAACTCAGCACTTACAACAACTAGCAGAGTGTGTGGGTCAACTAGCTGCACCAGCAGATGCTGCTTCAATTCCCCAGCAACCACAAAGAGGGTGGGGAAAAAATGTTTCTTGCTACATATGGTCACAGATGGGCCATTTATTACAATATGAATGCAGGGCTAAGAATAATGCCTGGAAGCCATCAGAAATTAGGGGTGAGGGCTGGGCTTATTGGCCAGACCCTCTGTTATAATGGTGATGGATATGGTGAATCAGAATAGAATAGGGACTAACTGAAGCAGAGCAAAGGCCATTTACTGAAGTAGCATTACCTCTGTTGCTGGTGTTGTATGGGTCACTGTGAATCAGACAGCTGCTGCCTGGTTTAGCGGCTATGGGAGCTGCTGTTTCTCTAGTGACTTGAGAACTTTGAGCAAATATCCCCCTGACCTATCCTCATCAGCTTCCTGTCCACGGAACTGAGGGTCAAGAATTGTCAGCTAAAGGCAAGGCAGATCTCACTGTACATATTGGTGCCTCAGCAGGGGACACCCCTTTGTGGTCACTGATATGGTCCAGTTTGGGAGTAGATTTTTGTAGACTGGAATCCGATGGCGATTCCATGTGCGTAATCAAACATCAGGGTGAGATGAAGATCGTGCTGAATTACACACTAACACCAATGTATCAATTTCATCTTCTGTGACTGATACAACAGTGCCCTTGGAGGATGTGAATATCCTTTTGTCCAGTTACAAAGACATCTTAATTATAGGACTTACCGTCAAGCTGGGATGGGCTAATTTGACAGCACTATATCGATACATCGAGATGTACACCCCATAAACAGAGACCCTCTTGCACAGCTGTGCCAAGACAGTAGAAAACCTGTTACAGGTCAAAAAGAGAGTGATTTGGCCATCTCATGGACATCACCAGTTTTTCTAGTCACAAGGGAAGATAAAGTACACTGCTTTTGTGGGGTTGTTAGACAGCTAAATACAGTTACAAAAAACATACACCGCCAATCCTACAGATTGATGATATTCTGGACCAATTTGGGGGTGCTCAGGAATCCATTACTCTGGATTTGCCCAGTGGATATTGCCAGGTTCTCTTACTGAAGTTCTGCATAAAGATAACCTTCACTATTGGGCTGCGTCATTATAGTTCAGTTCAGCTTTTTGGGATGACCCAGGGGCCTGCTGCCTCTCAGAGATTAATGACTTAAGCAGATGTTTCTTCTACTTGGATGGTATCATTGTGTACACCATCCAGCTGGATGGAGCATCTGCAATGTCTATGAACAGCATAGGAGTGTCAACAGTTAGAACCAATGAGGCCACTATCTTCAAGGGAAGTTCTGAGTGGCAGTTAGGCCCAGAGTTTTGCAGATATTTATGTGCTTAACTCCCTGACTGAGTAAAGGTCAGAGTAGAGGTTAATCCATACTGGTTAACCACCTGCTCATAGGGAAAAGCAGGAATTTATGCCCCATTTTAGACAAAACCTTATCCTTAACCTTAACTGGAGTCGCCACCAGGCACCTCCATAATACTTGATGTCGCTTATATGGTTAACAATCCTTGGTCCTTCCTTTATTACCCGCCCGTGTTCATGGTAACAATGAGATAAGTGCTGCAGTGTGACCTCACAATGCTGTGATTTGAACACTGGCTCAGTTGGCCCTCAGTGTCAGTTGCTTTTACTTGGACAGAAGGAGAGGCTGGGTATTGTGCTGGCTAAAGTCGATTTCAGATCCAAGATCTAATCTATTACTGAAGGGAAAAAAGTAAGTGGGCTTTCTTACTCCCCATAGCTGTCCTACCTCTGACCAACAGAGACCCACTTTGCTTAAATTCTGTTTGAAAAGGGTCACCAAATTAAATTTATTTTTTTGGCCCAGAACCTCAAAGGTATTTAGGCACTTAACTCCCTCTGAAATCCATGGGAGTTAGGAGCCTAACTCCCTGACTGAGTAAAGTTCAGAGTAAAGGTTAATCCATACTGGTTAACCACCTGCTCATAGGGAAAAGCAGGAATTTATGCCCCATTTTAGACAAAACCTTAACCTTAACTGGAGTCGCCACCAGGCACCTCCATAATACTTTATGTCGTTTATATGGTTAACAACCCTTGATCCTTTCTTTATTACCCGCCCGTGTTCATGGCAACAATGACATAAGTGCTGCAGTGTGACCTCACAATGCTGTGATTTGAACACTGGCTCAGTTGGCCCTCAGTGTCAGTTGCTTTTACTTGGACAGAAGGAGAGGCTGGGTATTGTGCTGGCTAAAGTCGATTTCAGATCCAAGATCTAATCTATTACTGAGGGGGAAAAAGTAAGTGGGCTTTCTTACTCCCCATAGCTGTCCTACCTCTGACCAACAGAGACCCACTTTGCTTAAATTCTGTTTGAAAAGGGTCGCCAAATTAAATTCGTTTTTTTGGCCCAGAACCTCAAAGGTATTTAGGCACTTAACTCCCACTGAAATCCATGGGAGTTAGGAGCCTAACTCCCTGACTGAGTAAAGGTCAGAGTAAAGGTTAATCCATACTGGTTAACCACCTGCTCATAGGGAAAAGCAGGAATTTATGCCCCATTTTAGACAAAACCTTAACCTTAACTGGAGTCGCCACTAGGCACCTCCATAATACTTTATGTCGCTTATATGGTTAACAACCCTTGATCCTTTCTTTATTACCCGCCCGTGTTCATGGCAACAATGACATAAGTGCTGCAGTGTGACCTCACAATGCTGTGATTTGAACACTGGCTCAGTTGGCCCTCAGTGTCAGTTGCTTTTACTTGGACAGAAGGAGAGGCTGGGTATTGTGCTGGCTAAAGTCGATTTCAGATCCAAGATCTAATCTATTACTGAGGGGGAAAAAGTAAGTGGGCTTTCTTACTCCCCATAGCTGTCCTACCTCTGACCAACAGAGACCCACTTTGCTTAAATTCTGTTTGAAAAGGGTCGCCAAATTAAATTCGTTTTTTTGGCCCAGAACCTCAAAGGCATTTAGGCACTTAACTCCCACTGAAATCCATGGGAGTTAGGAGCCTAAATACCTTTGAGAATCTGGGCCTTTGTTCCATTTTATGTCTCTCTTGCTCTGGCATGAAAAGTGCCATCCTAACAGAATCCAGGAGGGAATCCAGCTGTCTGATCAGGGGCTACTTGTGCCCTACCTCTCTCTTACACTCAATTCTTCAGTTCAGCTGTAAAAATTGTGGCAGATAGGGAATAACTCCAGAGTTGATAAGGCTGCATGTTAAGGTTATATTTCATTAACCCAGCAGGGACTTCCGGAGATCACTGAGATCCCTAGAAAGACTTGCCCCCTCTGGGAGTCTCTTCCGCTGATCCCTCTCTGGGACCCTGTTCTAGGATCTCACACAGGGCCCTTGTCCCTGAAGTGGAGAATGAAAGGAAGTGGGTTCTGTTCCAGGCCTCCATTCATCTGTAGATGAGCTCCATACGCACAGACCCCAGAGGACACAGTCAGGGGAGTCGCTCACTAACTTCAATGGGCTTGGATCAGGCCCAGATATAGGCCCAATAAAAAGATGGCTCCTGCTGTCCCTGCAGCAGAGTGTGGAAAGGAGAGGCTCTTTGCTGTGGCATTATTTCCTCCAGGTGCAGAATGGACAGTAGGGGATTTCCACTTCAGTTCCTGGAGATTTAGGGAAGCTGATCCCCATTCTGTGGCCTCACCCTCACAGCTGGCATGAGAGGCAGCAATTGGGCTCGAGACATGGCCCTTAAAATCTGCCTTCAAGTTGATTCTCTATAATTCTCCATCTTGGATGAAGAATAACATTTCCTTTCCCCACTATGGCAGTTCATTTTGGTTTTGTGCTGCCCATTTCAATGTTTAAAATTTTCCAGCATTAGGAAGGAATGAGGAGATACATATACATGCTCTTTAATGCTTTTGGGGGTGCAATTCTCTCCCAGGCTGAGGGTTAGCAAAAAGTCATGTACCTCTTACATCCCACTAAAATCCAGAGCCTTGGAGAGTGCAATGAAATTTTGCAATGAATGTGAAGAGCTGTAATTTTTCTTGCTGTCTCCAGTGGAGCACAAGCAGCGGCGGCTACGGGCACCAGCGCTCCAAGCGCGTACCTGGGGTGGCAAGCCGCGGGGGGTGCCCTGCCGGTCGCTGCGAAGGCGGCAGTCAGGCTGCCTTCGGCGGCGCACCTGTGGGAGGTCCGCCGGTCCCGTGGATTCGGCGGTAATTCAGCGGCGGGTACGCAGAATCTGCGGGACCGGCGGACCTCCCGCAGGCGCACCGCCGAAGGCAGCCTGCCTGCCGTGCTTGGGGCGGCAAAAAAGCTAGAGCCTCCATCTGAGCGCAAGCATGTAGATTAAAATTTAAATCTTTGACAGAGGATTTAAGTAATATTGGAGCAGAATGTGATATTTTGAATACAGCTAAACTTTGTGTTGCCCACTAGACTAAGAAGTATATTGTGATATTGATTGATGACCATCAAGCCTGTAATCTTAGCTTTGTGAACTTCTTTCTCCATCTTTGTTCATAGCTCAAGTATTGGAGGAAACCAATCATTGTGAAATTAGTTAAGAGTCCCAACTTCTAAAGCAAGTAAATTTGGGCTTAAAATGTGTTGGGTTTTATGGGCCAGATCTTCAGCTGCTATAAATCGACAGCTCCATTGACTTGAATGAAGTATTCTGATTTCCAGCAGCTGTGGATCTGACTCAACAAATGTATTATTCAAATGAAACGCGTATGCGATGGACAGTGTTCAGTGTGGGTTTTTTTAGAAGTACCATAACTGAATTTTGGGTTGGCAAATATTGTGATACATGTATATTTGTTTGGATTTTTAGGTGCTTTATAATTCCACTCTTGGTGCCGTCATTGTGTCAGATTAGTTTTGTCGCCTCTTTTCTCTTTACAAACATTAACTAAGTAACCTTCCTCATCCCTGGGAGGTACAGAAGGGTCAGTATCATCCCTTTTTGGTACATGGGGAAACTGAGGCACGGGGCGGGGACGTGAGTTGCCCAGCATCACACAGCGAGTGAGTGGCAAAGCCAGGATGAGAAATCTATTTCTGGTTTCCAGTCCCATACTCAAACCATTAGACCACACTGCTTATCCTTTGCATAGTTTTGAGTATATTTATTGACTTTATTAAAATAACAAAGTTCCAAAAGGAACCCCCAAACCTTTGCTAATATACAATTTGAGTCGAGGATTTATTTCTGTATTTAAAAGAACTAGATTCATTACAGCTGAGCATTTACATGTTAAAAAGGAAGGCAATTCTCAACTGAGGTTCTGGCACCAACCTTTAATCTGGCCCCAGCACTTCTCATTTTGTAGAATCACAGAACTGTGGGGTTGGACGGCTCCTCAAGAAATCATCAAGTCCAGCCCCCTATGCTGAGGCAGGACCAAGCAGGGTGCGATTCCCTGCTTGAGGAGACATCCCTGCGCTGGCTGTCATCAAGCTAGCGTGTTAAATAGCAGCGTGGCTGCGACAGTTCAGGCAGTGGCTTGGGCTAGCCGCCGGAGTACGTACTCATAGGGTCCGGGTGGGGTTGTACTCGGGGTGGCTAGCCCCTCTCACCGCTGTCCATGCTATCCTTGCTACAGTGCTATTTTAGCAAGCCAGTGCGAATATGTATATGCGAGCTGGGTATCACGCCCCCAGCTGCAAGTGTAGAGATACACTTGGTGGGGGGATTGGCAGGGGGTGCAGGGTCCCAGGCCCAGATTCTCAGAGGTATTTAAGCTCCTAACTGCCATTGATTTCCATGGACGTTAGGAAACTCCATACCTTTGAGGATCTGGGCCCCAGTTCTTGGGCTCTGCTGTCTGTGGCTCACATTTTTAGCCGGAGGACGACGCACACATTCTCACTAGCTTCAGGCTGGAAATTGTCCCACAGACAATAAGATCGACTGAAACAAAACTGGCCACCCTTCCTAACTTGTTGCAGAATGGACGTGCACAGCTTGCCAAGGGAGGAGAAGGAGGAGGACACGGCTGCTGAGGGCACGTCCACCTTGGGAAGAGAGGAACATTCCAGTGGGAGTCAGCGTGAGCCGGAGCTGGCTCGAGAAGATACTCAAGATGGCCCAGCCAAGGTTGTTCCTAAGCAGAGTGGGCCCATCCTAAGGTGTCTAAAGCGAATCTGCCAAAAAGCGAAGAGAGGCAAGACGCGATATCCCCGAACTGTCACTACAGGTAAAAGGAAAGGCTAAGGATGCGCTAAGGGGTGGGAATGAAGGGAGGCAAACTCAGTCTCAACCCCCATGTGTTCAAAGATTTGCAGTGATCCCAAAGGCTCTTGGGTTTGTGTTCCACTTAGGGGAAACTGAAGACAAGGCACAGAGAGTGGGGTTGGGGGGGAGGGGAAACATGGAAAAAGTGGAGGAGGGGAGGAGAACAAATAGATGTGGCCGCATGGCTTTGCTAGTGGGTGGACGGCGCTCTTCCATGGCTGAGTCTGCATGCAGCTCGAGGGCAGCCCTCTGTTCTGCACGGGGGGGCAGAGATCACTGCTGGAGCTTGGCAAATAAATAATGAGCTAGCAGTAATCAGTCCCAGTACTAATCATCCCGGAATCTCCCAGAGACTGGAATGACAGGAGACAGTGTTCCTGAATCAGGACCAGTTTGGTAAATGCTGGATCTCCGTGAGGTCCTTCCATCCCCAGTGTGAACGCAATACAAGCCCTGATACAAACACTAGACCCAGGTGACGGTCAGACCCCTGTATTTCTAAGGCTCTCCAGCACTGGTGGAGGTGATGATGCCCCCAGAGCCTGTATTTCTCTGGGAATCTCTGGCTGCTGGAAGAGGAAGGGCAGTTTCTATTTCTCTCCACCACACACTGCTCTCCCTTCTCTTTCTTACCCTTGTAGTGAAGTCATTGCTTGGAGCAGGCAGAACAATACAACACTAGGGATGACTGACTTGCCCAATACCTGGGTTGGAATGGGAGTCCTATTTCTGGATCCTAGAGCCTGGTTCTCATTACACTAAGGCCTCTTTCCACTGCTCTGGCAGGTACATCTCTCTCAGGAACCATAAGGAGGAATGGGGAGGGAGTAAAATGGGACCTAGGTGTGGCCACGCTTCTGCACCCAGAAGTGTGCAAAGAGACACCCCCACACACACTCTGGGCCCAGCTGGTGCCTCTCCACAATAGGGCCCTGCTCTTGGAGAGCCCGTAGGCATTACTGTAATAAAAATCTTAAATAACAGCTAGAGACTTACATTGTTTCTAAATGAAAGCTTAGATGCTGCAGAACAAAAAGGCATTAGAAAAAAGAAGCCAATATGCCAGGCCACCGCGGCCCATCCCACCCTGAGCCCTGGTTTAGTCCAGTCTAGTTTTAAATGTCTTTAGCCAACGTTTCTCAAACAGTGGGTCTTGACCCCAGATGATTACACAGAGCAATCAAGGGAGTCAGGAGGCATTGAAAATTGTATTATAACCTAAAGCAAAAATAATCTTGCTCCCCCACTCCCTGCGCACCTTTACCCTTCAAGGTCAAATATTCTTGGCCAACCTCTCACAACACACGTGCAGGTGAATTTTGTAGGGCTAACGTTGTTAGCAAGGACACATTTCTAACTCTTATAGTGAGTGTAAAGGCGAAATTCTTTGACTTTGAATAAGTGGCCAACCTGAAAACCACAGACTTAAGCAATGGGGCTTCCACCACTTCCCTTGGGAGGATGTTATCCTGGCTGTTCCACTCATCACGAGCTCCTAGCTGCTTTCCCATGCTGCTGACGGTGGCAAAGCAGGATATGTGAACTGAATCCTAATTGCAAGAGCATCAGCCAGTCCTATTCAGCCATATTTGGCTGGCTAATGTTCATGCTATCGGACAAATCTATTATTTGGTTGGCCCTATACAGTACAGCGAGTCCTGGTATTTCTTTGGGTCTGTGCTCATTCATGTCCAATCGGAGAGCACAAGATATTTATTGTGTAATGAATCAATAACATTTATCCAAGAAATAAAGGGGATAGAGGATGTGACTGGAGTCAGGAGAGCTATCTTCTATTCCCAGCATTGCCAGTGACCTGCTGTTTGATTGAGCCAGTCACTTCAGCTCCCTGTGCCATGGTTTCTCCAGCCATAAAAATGGTGGTAATAATACCGGCCCACCTTTAAAAGCCATTTGGAGATCCTCCACTGAAAAACTCCATAGAAGTGTAAAGGAGTCTCATTCTGGGTCTCTCTTATTTTGTTTTTGTTTTTTAAGGAATCCCCAATTTGATTCTGATTTTGATCACACCAATCTCTCTTGCTTTGAGAGTCAGTGGCTTATTTCACCAGCATCACAGTTTCCTTCACTTCTCCCCTGCTCAAGCAGGACATAGATGTCTAGCCCTATTCAAAACAAGCGGTGAGAATCAAACCAATCAAGCCAACAAACAAAAGAACCCTACCCAGAGCAGAGATATCTTACCCCAAAAAGGGAGATGTGCCAGTGACGCCAAGCTTTCCATAGGAACTTCGCTATTGCTCATTGATTTTAGCTGGAAGGAGCCCAGATACCACGGTGATGGGCAGCAGTATACAACCCCAAGACAGACAGACCGTGTCCTTTCTTTGGTTTAAATGAACTGTCTTTTGGGCACCAATCAGTCCATGAATGACACCTCAGGGCGCGTTCGTTCCCCTTTAACCAGCAATGGTAGTAATTTCTTTCTGTCATTCCTTCTTTTTTATTAGTCCCAGATATCTCGTGCATGGAGACTATTTGGGAGGCGGATGAAAGTGGACGTGAGCAGCATGGCTGTGCTATGGAGGGAGCCATGCTCTTGCTGGAATCATGGAGAAACACTGTTGACTACTTCAATAGTAACAAAGAGGTATAAACCTTCTCCATCTAATCTGTAAACTAGTGTCCCCTCACGCTGTCCGTCCCACCTGACCCAGCCTGGGACATCCCAGAAGGTTTATCACATAGGGTCTGACTTCTCTTCAAACCCTTTGCCTACAGCACTCAACCTTTCTTCTTTCACTTACTCCAGACAATCCAGCCTCTGGATGCTTTTCTCCTATTATACATATTAGGTGTCTTCTCCAGATACATCCCACAAACTCTTTGGTGATCTCATGCCCTGTTTGTCGGTGGTATCCTTGATTTGCAGGGATTTCACACCACTCTGTGCTACTTTCAGTAGATTCTTGCCCGGCTACTCCCCTGCCTCACACTATCCGTTGGACTCAAGGACAAGACATTTCCACCCCAGGTCTCCCCTGGCGACTGCTCCTCTCTCAGGGCTGGTCTACACTGGGGGGGGGATTGATCTAAGATACGCAACTTCAGCTACGAGAATAGCGTAGCTGAAGTCGACATATCTTAGATCAATTTACCTCGGGTCCTCACAGCGCGGGATCGACGACCGTGGCTCTCCCGTTGACTCCGCTTCCGCCTCTCGCTCTGGTGGAGTTCCGGAGTCGACAGGGAGCGCGTTCGGGGATCGATTTATCGTGTCTAGACGAGACACGATAAATCGATCCTCGATAGATCGATTACTACCCGCCGATCCGGCAGGTAGTGAAGACGTACCCTTAGACCTTCACTGACAAAACAAATGGGTCCAGTTTTGTCGCTTATACACATGGTGTCAAGGCTGAATCCCTACTCTGGCACTTCGAGTGCAGAAGGTGGAGGCTGGCAAGGATTTAAAAAATCAATACTTGCCACTCCAGGCTTGTATTACACTCCCAAGGTTACAGCTTTTCTCTGACCTTGTCTTGGTAAACGCTGCCACCACCCAAATGCAAAAAACCCCTTGGACCCAGGAAGGAGCACTTGGGAATTCTTCCCTGTGGGGTATCCTCAAGCCCTTTCAAATCCAGCCCCCTCCCCCCACCCGGGGAAGAGCTGAGAAAGAAAACAAAGGAAATCTGCTGTTGCCACCAGCTAATTAAACAACATGCACAAACCTCTTAGGACACCAAAAATCCAATTCTTTTCTTAAAAAAGGTAAATTTTGTTAAAAACAAAAAGGAAGAAAGTACATCTGGAACTTAGGCTCTTTGCTAGATCTTAAAAGAAAACAATTACAAAAATTAAGCATCAAGATAGCTCTCTTGAGGTTCAGCTTCAAGGTTACAAGCAAAACAAAAGTATCTGGGGTTAGCACAGAGGAGATCCACAAGCCAAAATAAAGAAATAAACCTGATCGTGTCTAGTTAAACATTCCCTGTCCAATGATTTTTCTCGGTATGGAAGATGAATTTTCATACCTGGTTCCAGCCTTACACAGAATTGCTGCTCCGTGTCCCGTCTCCAGAGAACAGACACAGACAAAGAGAAGTTTTTTCCCCATTTTAAAAATTTTTAGCCCTCCCATTGGATCTTTTGATCAGGTGCCCACTCCTTTTCCTTTAGCTGGGGAACTTTGTTAACCCTTTACAGGTAAAGCAAGTAGAGAACAGCCACCAACAGCTAACTGGCTTGCTGGGTGTTCATAAAAGGGAGCCCCCCCCTTCATTTATTACACATGGTCACGCTACATCTGGCTACTTGTCCTACAGAAAACAGGCCCTGTGTGGAGTCCTCCACATGGAGTCCCATTGCTGTTCTGCTTGTTCTCCTTGATCCAACCCTTCTCTGAACAAGTAGCTCACACAGTCAGGTCCTACACAATCCAACATTCTGCTGGAAGCCATCAGAACCCTTCTTAGACTGTCAATTCTTGGGAGCTGGGCCTGTGTCTTCCTTTGTTTGCAGACAGAGCCCAGTATATTGTAGGTGCTGCCCGGATACATCATCATCCTCAACTCACCACGATTTCTGATCCTGACTATTCATTGCTCTGCAACATTTTTAATTTATCTACCAGGTGTTCCGTCTGGAGGGGTTTTGAATGAAGGTAGAATATTCTACCCGATGATGTTCTCTATCTAAATCCCTTTCACCCTGATATATATTTTTTCTCATTTTGGTTTAGGATTTCATTATGAAAAAAAGTTTCTTAAGACTTTTGTTTGTTCTCAGCAAGAGCATCGACTGGCATAACATGCCTGACTTTTTTATTCACAACTTTGCATCAGACACTGCAGGAGCCATAGTGGTGAGTAAATAATATACACAGGGTCCGTGTTGTTGGTTGGAAAAGATTAATGAACTGTGAGAATACTTAGCTGCTAAACCCACGCTAGGGTCCATGGAATCTGGAGAGTTGTAAAGAACTTGGTTGTATACACTGAAGCAATTATTTCAGTGTGTAAAATTGAGGTCAGTGCTGATTGACTGGAAATATTAGTGTGAATGGACAGAGAGAGGATGCTAGTTGGTGGGAAGTAGGAGATGAGTGGACAGAGATGGATGAGGAAATGAGTGAGTGAATTTGTGGCTGGGTAGAAACGGACGAGATCCCTTTGGACAACACCACTGGCTGAGTAGCTTCATGATCTGGGAGCTCTTCAATCAGAAAGGAAGATCCTGGGTTTTGGCTGGGCTCCTTGTTACTTTTGGAATATCTGATGTTCTTTTAGCTGGGGATTTATTGGAGACTCCGGAGAAGCCTGTGGCTAATTTAGCCTTTTTTGAGGCCTCCAGAGTTAGCTGTGATGCCAGGGCTTTGTATAACCTCCTCAATGAATGTGTGAGGGAGTAGGACTGATGCTGGGAGCACTTGTGTCTCATTTACTATGTTTGCCCCTTTGTGACTTACAGGAGATGATTAAGAAAGAACCCCAGGACTCTCTCTCCAGCACCATACGGCTCCAGGCCATGGCCATCATTATCGAACTGAGGTAACGTGACTTCTCATTTAACTGCCCAGCCTTCACACCTGGCTTCTCACTCCATGCTCGGTGGGACCAGAGTTGCCAATAGCAGTCCCTCACTTCGTGCCTTTTTCTCTTTAGATGCTGAGGACTCTTTGGGGAGGAGCTGGGGGACTATTGCATGGCTGACTGATGATTTTCTACCCAGTAACATTGTAATCCTCTTTACTCCACATGTGATTCAAAGCCAAGAGTCTCTGCAGACATTTTGAGATGATTTTCTTTCTGGAGGTGTCAGCTGAGTCATTTCCTTCACTCTCTTCTGTAGCGTTTCTGAGCCGGATTTACTACTCGGGTCACCAGTCCCTGCCCTCCCGTGCTTTTCCTGTATTCTGTTAATCTTTGCCAGTGTCTTACTGTTCACATGATCTTGTTCTCTTGTATAGTCCAGATGTCTCTTAGTCTCACGCTCCTTCAGCATAACCCTCAGTTCATGTCCTCACCATCTGATGCCTGTTACACTTCAGCACCTCAAAGTCCAATCCAGGCTTCTTCCTTTTACCAGCAAAAAGCATGTGGTGAAGGCCATGGGCTCCCACCAGAGAAGGGTCCTGCTGAGAACATTCCTCAAGAGCGTGTTTTCCCTGCCACTTCTAACGACATTGCAGGCGCAAGGAGTAATCAGGGGTACAAGCGCCCAGGACACAAAGGTAACTCAAGAATGGCTTCCTGTTACTTACTTTGGGCCCATATTGGTGATATGTGACTACACTGTCAGCGAAATTTCTCATGGAACGCCATTGTGGAGTATCAGTTGTGGACTTTAGCCCCAGTGATGTGGCCCTGATCATTCGTCCCATGCATACAGCAAGTAGCTGCCACATTCCCAATTATGAAAATGATCCATCCGTTTTCAATTTACTAGGGAACTACTGGGGATCCCAATCTGGGTGGTGAAGCTAGAATGAGGCATGTGGAATGAGGAAAATGTACTTAATGCTTGCCGCAGAAATGGGGCTGGCTATTGTTTGATCACTGACCAGGTATTTCTGGTATGTGGCACCTCCCACAGCTAGGTCCTCTTGCATGAAGGGGCTGAATAAAGTTGGGGTCCTGCGGCACTCGATACAGCCACATTTTCAGCCTGAGCTTTACTTTAGTCCCTACTTTTGACCTGCAATTATTTGCAGTTACACCTTAGCTCACGTGGGCACCTGAAATACCTGATTTCACACCTAAATCCAGTACTTTGGCATCGAAGTGATCAACTTGATGGGTGAAAAGACCAGTAGGAGCAAAGCTGCGCCTGCAAATTGTGGGTGTAAATATGGTGGCAAATCTTTAAACATCTGACCCGTACTGTCAGAATTGCTAAAGCTTTCAGTGCCTGCGCTTTTTAATTCTGAAAAGCCATTTATGGCCCTAAAGTTGAGGGGAGAGAAATTACAGACACTGGACCAAATTCACTACCAAAGTCAATAGAATTTAGAACACTTAATTTGCCTCACATCCCGCATGCTCACATATGCTCTCTCTAACCAAATCATTGGAGTGAATAGTATCTAAGACCCAAAGGAGTAAAGGGCAAAGACACAGGGCCGGTGCAACCCATTAGGCGCCTAGGGCGCTACAATTTGGGGGGTGGCGACCACAGCGGTATTTCGGCAGCGGGACCTTCCGCCGCCTCTGTGGGGGGCGGCATTTCGGGGCAGGACCTTCCGCCGCCTAGGGCAGCAAAAAAGCTGGCGGCACTACTGCAAAGACAAGGTGATATATTTATTAAAGTGATATTTATTTCTAATGTTAAAAAATCTCATTTCAATGTAGGACTTTCTTTTGCTATAACATTTTCCTTACTCTCTGATAAGGGCTTTGCTGCATGTTATCTTCCCAAGGGAGGCATTGACGAATTCATTACATCAGGTTTGGGGGATGATTTGGAAGATCAATTATAAGAAAAGGGTCATTTATACTGCAGATGTCTTTCTGTTATCAGTTTCCTTTGGTTTATAATGGAAATGAGGCAGGGATATAACGATGCATCTGGCTTTCTGGGTGATTGTCAAGAGCACAGCTTTGAATCACGGCAGGCCAATATCAGTTGAAACATGAGGCTAGTTTTCTCGAGATTCTTGAAGGATTCACTGCCCAGAACAAATCTAAATACGGTTTCTCTTGCGCTAAGGGCACCCACATTATTGAATAAGTGAGGTAGCTAATTATTTAGCAACTATTGTGTACAAGAAGTACGGGCCAGACCCTTCGCTGGTATGAATCTGTGTAGCTTCACGCCCGCTGATGGAGCTATGTCAATATGCACTCATTGAGGATCTGGCCTTATTTTTATAGACCTTGTCTTAGGACAAGGTCTGAACTATAAATTCTATTGGTTTATGACTTGGAAGCCAGAAAGGACCATTAGATCATCTAACCCAGGGGTGGCCAACCTGAGCCTGAGAAGGAGCCAGAATTTACCAATGTACATTGCTGAAGATCCACAGTAATATGTCAGCAGCCCCCCATCAGCTCCCCCACCCCACTCCCAGCGCCTCCCGCCCTCTGGCAGCCCCGCTGATCAGCGCCTCCCCCTCCCTCTCTGCACGTCCCGATCAGCTGTTTGGTGGCGTGCAGGAGGCTCTGGAGGGGAGGAGCGATGGCACGGCAGGCTCAGAGGATGAGGCGGGAAGGGGTGGAGTGGGAGCAAAGCCTGTGGCAGAGACATGGGTTGAGCAGTAAGCACCAGTAGCGTAGCTAGGGTGGAAGCGGGGCAGCGGCCGCTCCCCCACCAAGCACAAGTGGCACCTTTTTCATTTTACTCACCCGGGAGCAGAAAAAAAAAAGGCACCACCTGCTCCGGCGCTTTTACTGACGGGGCAGCGCTCCAGGTCTTGGTAGTACTTCGGCGGCGGGACCTTCACTAGCTCCGGGTGTCTTCGGCGGCACTGAAGCTTCATCGCCGAAATGACGCCGAAGACCCACAGAGCGAGTGAAGGTCCTGCCGCCGAGGTGCCGCCGAAGACCCACAGAGCGAATGAAGGTCCCGTCGCCGAGGTGCCGCCGAAGACCCGCAGAGCGAGTGAAGGTCCCGCCGCCGAGGTGCCGCCGAAGACCCGCAGAGCGAGTGAAGCTCCCGCCGCCGAGGTGCCGCCAAAGACCCGGAGCGCTGCCCTGTCAGTAAAAGCGCCGCAGCAGGTGGCACCTTTTTTTTTTCCACTGCCCCTGTTCCCTCCACCTGGCTACGCCCCTGATGAGCACCCCTGGGCACATTGGAACGTTGGTGCCTGTAGCTCCAGTCCCGGAGTCGGTGCCTATACAAGGAGCCGCATATTAACTTCTGAAGAGCCGCATATGGCTCCGGAGCCACAGGTTGGCCACCCCTGATCTAGCCTGATTTCTTGTATAATACAGGCCAAAGAATTTCACCCTGTCATTCTTGCCTCAAGCCCATAAGATAAATTATTTGTATAATCCACAGCTCTGTGGCGCTGAGCATAACGGTTCCCCCTCCTTTCAGGATCTCTTCATTGGAACATTGCAGACCCTCAACGAGATGCTCCAGAGTCTGATTTTAGAAAATCCAGTTCCGGCTGAGCTAGAGAGGATCTTGCAGGTAAACAGGATCTGGAGATGCCGGTTGGAGGATGGTAAGGTAGGGAAGAGGAACAGGAAAATCTTGTTAAGAGCTTGTGAGGGAAAGGAGAGTTAAGGAAAGAACGGAGTGCCCCATCTCCACAGGGTTCTCCTATTAGGGCATATGTGACAAGGTTCATGTAGCACGGGGGAGTCTTCTATTTCCATCTGTGAGGTCTGACAATCTCCTCCATTGTTACCCTCAGTTTCTTTCCTGTCTCCTGGTGGCCCTTACATCACAGTGTCCTTTCCAAATGAGGACGTTATTCCCTTTACTGCCCATCATTGCCACTCCTAATGCAATTGGAGGGGTCGCTGCCAGGACTCTAGTCCCCCGTGAGGGCTGGCACCTGGCCTCCACAGAACTCCCAGCTCCAGCTGTCCCACAGTGAGAACCAATGGGTGCAATGGGAAGACTGCCGCTAACTACAGAGCATGAGGGCTGGCCCAAAGTCTGCAATCATGAAAGAATAGAAGTTTTCCTCCAGCTGCTCTTCTTTTGCTGAATGAAATGCTGGATTGTGTGGCTTGTCCAGAGAAGACTTGGCCCTTCCCTTCCTTACATAAGACCCAATCCTGCATCCATTAAAGGCTCGATCCAATGCTCATTGAAATCAAATGGGGACCTTTCCGTTGACTTCAATGGGCATTGGATCGGTCCTTAGATCAATGTCAAAACTTTCATTGACTTCAGCGGGTGTGTGACTGGGCCCTCAGAGAGAAATGCACTTTGCTTTCGTTCGAAGAGAAGAATTCCACGTGTATTTTGAGTCTGCACAAAGCAGACGCAGCCTGTATCTGTAAGAGTGAGATGATTCAGCCAGAATAAAGATTATCCTTTGGGGATCACTTGTATACACCCTTTCCCCCTGTTATTTTTAACCTCTCTTGTTTTTCCTGCAGCTCATGGACTCCTGGATGCAGTCCAGGAAAGATTGCCTGCGGGAGAGGGCTGTATGGAGCAGCATACTGCTCCTAAACTTCGTGGCCACAGAAGTCAAACTGGATGTGAGTAACTCTTGACTTCTAGTGACCTGATTGCAAACTAGACCTACAGGGCACTCTTCCACGCCAGAGAAACTTCCTGCTTAGAAGTATGTTGATAGGCCCCACAGTGCAATGCTCCCTAATAGGCGGAGGAAAAACCGATCTCGTTGCTGGTCCATCATCCTGACTGAGATGGGTTGGTGTCTGATACACTTGGAAAATAAATCCAGTGCCCTGGAGGAATAGGCCACCTCTTTCCAATGCAGGAAAGGCAGCTAACAAGGGGCACAGGAAGAACGGGTTTTTCTATGGTTGGATCTAATGAATTTCAGAGAAAAGAGATTTCAAAATCCTAGAGACTGAAGACATTTCATCCCCAGCTGGTTCCCTGTTTGCCTCCATTCCTCATCCTAGTACCATGGGATACTTTCCTCTTGTGGAGCTGCAGGAAGAGGCCTCTCCATTCCAGCCCACCTCAGCCGTTACAGATCATTATGATCCGGATCTTGCTCCCACTGACGTCTGTGGCAAAACTCCAGTGGACGTCTGTGGTGCGGGATCGAGCCCTATATTCTTCTTCTGGCTCCCAAGCCTCTTCTGAAGAGGGAGAGCTGAGGATCACGCCCCATTATAGAAAGGGACTGTGTGGATATAGACTCCTTGCCTAGGAGACACAGCCCGCTCTACCTGCAGTGGTAATGGATTCCTCCTCTCCTTTTTTGTACAATTAGGAAGGGGCTCCATTCACCAGGCTCGAACACCTGGTTGCAGTGCTGGGGATCCGCTGTGGGGATCCCGTCAAGGCGATCGGCTCAAAGGCAGCAGAGGCTGTTCATTACCTCGTCTCTATTGCCTGGCGCCAAAAGAGTAAGAGAAGCACTGATGAGCATCTGAATCCCCCTCCTGGGAGCTAAATGCTAGAGACTTTCCTCAGGCAAAGCTCCCGTTCAGGATAGTGCCTGAGGAAGAAGTAGAGCATCTGGCTCGGTATTTGTTCCTTTGAACAGAGTGCTGTTTTTTTTGTGGCTCTAGAAACAAGCGTCTGATAGTCATCCCGTAATTCTAGCCCTGACTTTCAAAGAAAGGAAAGGGGAGGGGAGGAATACAGAGAAAGGCAACACACGTTACTGCAAACTGAGACTGGTAGAGCTCATTCCGTCAGTGGGAATGGGAAGGGTCAGTGGGACACAATGATAGGGGATTAAACGCCATCAGACCAATTAGATCAGTTCGAGATGCCTGTACCCCGAACGCCCCAGAACTTTGATGGCTGTTGGAAATCTGGATCCAAATCTGGGGCTCGATTCATGACTGTGTTAATCCACTTCTATGCCACTGAAGTGGTTTGGCTAGATTGCAGTCACCACTTGATAGAGCCACTTTACTCTGGGGGTCAAGGCCCTGATCCAGCACAACATTTACGCACATCTGTAACTTTCATCAGGTGAGTAGTCCCACGGAAGTCCCTGGGATTATTCATCTGCTTAGAATAATGTACGTGCTTAAATGCTTTCCTGGATCAGGGCCAAACAAAGGGCTTTGTCCAGTAAAGAGGGATGAGAGCAGAAGCCAGGAAGCAGAATGGAAAGTTAAGAGTGTTATTAACATGTATTTCAGTTGCACAGTTGGACAGAAAGAATGTGGAATGGACTGAACAGAGGAACAAGGAATTTCTGGCTGCTTGGAGCCCCACTGTGGTTTGCAACAGCCCCTCCAAGATCGCAGAGGTAATCACATCCTGGCACTAATGACCATTCTACATTGGTGTCAGTACAATACGGTATCGCACAGCTCCAAACTACTTCCTGTCCCTGGATCGCCCATCTCTATTGTGTATGGCTTACCCAAGAATTACAGCTCCTGCCCTTCCTCATGGCTAGAAATGACATGCTCAGAAAGAAACAAGATGGGTGAGGTCCAATTTTTTTATTGGATCAACTTCTGTGGGTGAAAGAGACAAACTTTGGAGCCATACAGAGCTCTTCTTCAGACAGAGACAGAAGAGCTCTGTGTAGCTCAAAAGCTGTTCTCTCTCACTACCAGAAGTTGGTTCAATAAAAGATATAATCTCACCCACCTTGTGTCTCTAATATCCTGGGACCGACACAGCTACAACAGTGAAGACAACAAATGCTCATAAAGAGTGATCGACTCTCTAGCAAGTGGTTCTCAATCTTTCCTGACTATTGTACCTCTTTCAGGAGACACTGATTTCAGTCCCCGGTGGCGGGGTTCGGGCTTCAGCTTGAGCCCCGGGCAGTGGTAAGGTGGCCGGGTGCCCAGTTTTCGACCAGAAAATCTGGTTGAAAAGGGGATCTGATAGTGTCCGGTCAGATCTACTGACTGGACACCCAAAGTCCAGTTACTGCGGGTGAGGGAGGTGGGGAGGTGCCAGGTTATCACCCGCACCAGCCCCTACTCAACCGGGGCCGCCACCTACCCACATCATGCGGCTGCAGCTCCCAGCAGGCAAATTGCTCCTGACCTGGGCGGGGAAGAGGGGAAGAGCAGTGAGCAACAGTGGAAGGGGAGAAGAGGACCAAATGGGGGGCAGGGCCTCGGGGGGGAAGAGGCAGGGCAGAAGAGGTCCAGCACTCCTGCATGAGTGTCCGGTTTTTAAATATTACAAAGTTGGCAAACCTAGGCATTGGGCTTGGCTTGGGCTTCAGCTTCTGCATGTATCTTAGATTTGCGGGGGCCCTGCTTGCCACCCCCAATGGTGACCCTAAACTTATGACCCCCCCTAAACCCATCCCATGACCCCCCTGGGGGTTGCCACCCCCAGATTGAGAAACACTGATATAGTAGATAGAGCAGTATAAACAAGTCATTGTCTGTATGAAATCTTAGTTTGGACTAACTTTGCTAGTGCTTTTTATGTAGCCTGTTGTAAAACTAAGCAAATATCTAGATGAGTTGATGTACCCCCTGTACCCCCAGGGACGGCAAGTTATATGGGCCCATGGTGCCCGGGCTTGAGAAAATTCAGGGCCCAGGGGACCTGGCTCCAGCAATGTTCGGGGCCGGGTCTCTCTCCCAGCCCCGCCTGCCGCCCCCACGCACCTCCCCCGGCCCCGGCTGCCACCCCCGCGCGCCTCCCCCAAGAGCCCCTGCCTTCCCTGGGCAGCGGGCGGCTGCCCCCTGCAGCTCCGCACTGTGCTCCCTCGCCAGCCGCTGCCGCAGCCGGCTACAAGGAAGCGGCGCCGGGGGCAGGCTGAGGCGGCTGCTGCGCCTGCGGAAGGAGGAGGGGAGGAGCGCATGGCAGCCCTCCCCCCGCCCCCCGGCAGGAGACTCCGAGTCGACTCGGGAGAGGAGAGGGGGAGGCTTATCCTAGCTGGACCTCCTGAGCAGCAGCCGGGGGGGGCTTGGATGAGTGTCGTGTTGGGGGTCGGTGAGGAGGCTCCCCCTTCGTTTCCCACAGAGCTCGCTGCCGCCAGCAGGGAGAGGGCTGGGGGGAGTCCTCCTCTCTGGCCCCCTGCCCCAGCCCAGGGTCAGCCTGCCTGCTGCGCCCCAAACTGCTCATCCTTGGACCAGCTGCACGCCACCTCCCACACCCAAACCCTCTATCCCAGCTCAGAGCCTGCACCCAGCACCCAAACTCCATCTCAGAGCCTGCACCCCTCCTGCACCCAAACTTCCTCCCAGAGCCTGCACCCCAAACCCCCTCCCTCACCCAGACTCCCTCCCAGAGCCCGCACTCAAACTTCCTCCCAGAGCCTGCACCCCAAACTCCCTCCCGCACCCAGACTCCCTCCAGAGCCTGCACTCAAACTTCCTCCCAGAGCCTGCACCCCAAACCCCCTCCCGCACCCAGACTCCCTCCCAGAGCCCGCACTCAAACTTCCTCCCAGAGCCTGCACCCCAAACTCCCTCCCACACCCAGACTCCCTCCCAGAGCCTGCACTCAAACTTCCTCCCAGAGCCTGCACCCCAAACCCCCTCCCGCACCCAGACTCCCTCCCAGAGCCTTAGGAAGGTGTAGGGGGAGGCGGGACTTGGACCCATTCTGGGCAATGCCAAAAATTATACAAACCTGCCGCCCCTGTGTGTACCCCCAGGGGTATGTGTATCCCTGATTGAGAACCACTGCTCTAGCAAATGGGTTCCCAACCTGGGGGGCACAGCCACCCTGCCCTTTCCTTATTGCCAAATGGGACAGGGTCTTGGCTAGTTTGGAAGGGGACTCTGGGAGGGTCCTAGTATAGGAAAGGGAGTGTCCATATGGGGAAGGTTGAACGCTTACTGCTCTAGTACTTTGGGTTGTTAGAAGCTGTCACAACGAGGTCTATACTATATAGGCTTGATCCAAAACCTATTGAAGCCAATGGAAGTCTTTCCATTGATTTCAATGGTCTTTGGGTCAGGCTGCAAGCCAGGAAGTATGGTGATGGTGTCGTAATCAGGACTTGGGTGCTGTATTTATGCTGGGATGTGTTGTAGGAGGGTATCACATACAGTCACAGTCAAAGACCAAGTACTGTAACAGTCATTACTAATATTACTACATGGATCCTGCAACTGCTGATCTTTTAATGGTGACCCTTGCACCTTGGATGCCCGAGAAGTAGGTGTCTGACACCACTAAATGCACATCCTGACGTGCACGGCAGCACTCCTCGGTTGGCCACTGTAATGGTTTAACTAGTCCTCTTGCCTCACTGTGAGTGATATGGTTTCGCAGCAGAAGCCTCAGCAGCCACTGGGGCCCTGTAATAGAAAGGAGTAAAACAGATCGCCTGAGAAGCTGGAGAGGACCTGCAACCCCCAGACAGGGCTTTCTCTGGGCTCCAGTAGTTATCAGCCCCCCGTGGAATCAGGACGAGGCCTTTTGTAAATTACACTTTTCCCTGTATGCTTCAGCTCTTTGGAGTCTATTTCAACCCAAGAGAGAGGACAGATTTCATTCTGACTGTTATGGATGGCCTGACGAATCACTGCAACAATAACTGCCAGCCAACTGCACAGGGATTGCTGTCTGCCATGGTGAACAGCGGTGGGACTAAGGTGGAGAAGGTATGGGGCGCTGCTGCTGAGATGGACGGAAACCAGTGCTGGGAACAGTCATACGTTCAGAGAGTTTAAGGCCAGAAGGAACCATCAGATCTTCTAGTCTGATTCCTGTATATTGGAAAACATAATCCCAACTATACATACAAACGGAGGGGGTCTAAATCAGCTGTTACCACTCAAGGGTGGAGTCATCATGGTCAATTCTCTGAAAACATCCACTCAGTGTGCAATGGCAGTCAAAAAGGCTACCAAAATGTTAGGAAGCATTAGGAAAGGGATAGATAATAAGACAGAAAATATCATATTGCTTCTGTATAAATCCATGGGATGCCCACACCTATAAATTCATGAATGGTGTGGAGAAAGTAAATAGGGAAGTTTTATTTATCCTTTCACACACACACACACACACACACACACACACACACACACACACACACACACACACACAGACAGACACACACACAAACCTGGGTTAATACAAACCTAAGGAAATATTTCTTCACACAACACAACTCGTAACTCATTGCCAGGGGATGTCGTGAAGGCCAAAAGTATAACCAGGTTCAAAAAAGAATTAGAGAAGTTCCTGGAGGACAGGTCCATCAATGGCTATTAGCCAAGCTGGTCAGGGGCGCAACACCTTGCACAGGGAGTCCCTAAACCTTCTGATTGAAACTGGGACTGGGTGACAGGGGATGGATCACTCGATAAATTGCCCTGTTCTGTTCATTTCTTCTGAAGCATCTGGCACCAGCAGAAGACAGGATACTGGGCTAGATGGATAATTGGTCTGACCCAGTATGGCCATTCTTATGTTACCCCTGTATTGTGCCTAGATAGGACTCATCTCCTTTGAGCCATTGATATGTGGTCTTTGCGAGAATGCACCTTGTAAGGCTCTGAAATGAGCCCTGCCAATAATATAGGAAATTGTGACTTTTAGGCAAAACCTAGAGGCTAACTCTGATTCTCCAGGGATGCTGAGGTTCCCTCTTACCCCAGCTGCAGGATGGGATGAGAGTCTTGTCCCGTCTCATCTGGTTCCCTCTCTCTCAGGCAGCAGACCTTGTGGCTGGGGTTTGCAGCCGGTTGGATTCAGTCCAGCAGCCCAGCTCCAGGACCCTGATGAAGAAGTTAGTGGCCCTGCTGGCTGGCGAGGCGGAGCATCTGGACACAGTGATCTCATGCCTTCTGGACTACTCCTTCCCTACAGACAGGTACGAAATGCCTCCACTCTTCAGGCCTCGCGTGATCCTTTGAGGCCCTATATGAGAACCTCACCACTGAGCACATTGTTTGGTCTTACTAAGGCAAAGTATAAAGCACTGACTGTTGAGAACTGAATCTCCCCCCTCTACATGGGGCAAATTACCTGCCCTCTCCTCCTGATGGCTCTTCTCTTTTCAGCCACAAACCACAGCGAGCAAAATCCACCTGTCAGAGATTCCTCTCCCCCATTCCCTGAATGTGTCTCCCCATGTACAAGGCAGGAGCTCTCATTCCCAGTCCCCCTCTCCCAGCCCCTGGGACTTGTTAGAGATCTGCCTTTGGGAGGGGTTCTCAAAAGCACAGTCCCCCGCACCTACGGTCAGTGCTCATGGGTCCTGGAGGTGGATTTAAGTCTGTGTTCTTGAGTTCACTATCCCTTTGCTACTCCGGCTGGCAAGCGCAGAGCTCATTCCACCGTTCTCCTTCATCTGAACGTACAGATAGTTAGCCTAGGTGGAACGTTTGCTGTCTGAAGCACATTTGTGTTTGGGCAGGAAAAGTTGAACAACAGTGATTATGCAAAGCGTGGTTTTATGATGGATGATCCCAAGCGATGAGTTCCAGAAACAATCCATATCAGCACGGCCAGCTCCAGGCACCAGCAAAACAAGCAGGTGCTTGGGGTGGCACATTTCTAGGGGCGGCATTCTGGAACCGGCCATCATAGGTGCTGACTCCGGGGCATGGGAAAAAGTGCCCCCGCCACCCCAGCTCGCCTCCGCTCCACCTCCACCTGCTTCCCTGAGTGCTCTGCCACCGCTCCGCTTCTCCCCCCTCCCTCCCAGGCTTGCTGCGCAAGAAACAGGGAGGAGAAGCCGAGCAGCAGGGCGCTCGGGGGAGGCGGCGGTGGTGGAGCGGATGTGAGCTGGAGCCGGGAGCGGTTCCTCTACCCCCCATTACTTCCTGCGCCTCCCCCACCCTAGCTTACCTCCGCTCCGCCTGCTCCCCTGAATGTGCCGCCGCTCTGCTTCTCCCCCCGCCCCAGGCTTGCTGCACGCTCGGGGGAGGTGGCGGTGGTGGAGTGGAGGTGAGCTGGAGTGGGGAGCGGTTCCTCTACCCCCCGTTACTTCCTGCACCCCCGCCACCCTAGCTCACCTCCGCTCCGCCTGCTCTCCTGAACACGCCGCTGCTCCGCTTCTCCCCCCTCCTTCGACTGAGAGGGAGGGGGGAGAAGCAGAGCGGCAGCGCACCAGGGGGAGCAGGTGGAGCGGAGGTGAGCTAGGGCGGGAGGTCGCGGGGGCCCCCAGGAAGCAATGGGGGGGAAATGTGGCACGCCCGGGGGAGGAGGCAGGGCTGGGGATTTGGGGAAAGGGTTTGGAAGGGGTGGAGTTGGGACGGGGCCGGGGGAGGGGGGCAAAAAAAAAAAGTGGGGCCTGCATATCAGAGGACTCCACTGAAACCCTGCCTCACACAGTTGTTGGCTGAGCACTGCGGAGATCTGAACCACGCTGCTGCATGCCCGCTCCTTTTTTTTTTTTAAAGGAAATTTAATGCTGGTGAAAGGTGCCCCATTGACACCCTTGGACAATGAAGACCTCAGCTGCAGCCCAGGAAGTGACGATGAAGCTTCCTCCACACTGCCCCTAACAACACTCTGAGCTCATAGCTGGAGGGTCTGCCGACTAGGCAAGAAAGGCTCATTCAGCCTCCATGTCCCGTTCAATCCCTGAACCTACCAACAAGGGCCAAGTATGGTGGTTGACTCTGTAATGTGGACAGCGTGCACTGGGCACTGGTCCGAGACCCTTAGTTCATTTCATATAGGACATCTGCTGCCAGAGAAGCTGTATTAGCCATTAGCCATCAGCTTCTCGGTATTAGCCATCAGCCAGTAACAGGTCGTGACCAATTGAGGCCAGATGCACACTGGCAGCCTTGAGCTGAGATGCTCCATATCCTGTGCCAGTGATTCTCAATCTGAGGTCCATAGAGTCCTTGTTCATGCTCCACATTGAATTGCACAAGCTCTGGGGACTGGACTGCTGGGCAGGGCGTTGGCTCCACAGGAGGATTTCTCTTACAAAGAGGTTACATTGATGAAGAGGTTTAATAGCTTTTCTCCTAAGCCATCCAGTCCCTCACGTTGCCGTATTTCTGAATTTCTAGCAATTCGGCCGAGCTGTGGCAGTTCCTATCTGCTGACCCGGCCCTCGGAGGACAGGTGATGGAGAACCTGGTTGTGAAGCTGCAGAGTCACCACAGCTCTGAGCACCAAGCCTCTCACACGTCTGCTGCCGTAAGTCACTGTTCGAACATCCATAGCCCCATACAGTTAAATCTATCCTATGTCTCGGTCACAGGGCACACTCACCGCCAACGCGCCTCCTCATGCCAGGACATGATGTTGCAGGGCTTATTCCACACTGGTGTCCCCTTGTCCAGCCTCCTGGTTCTGCAACACTCTGCAGGTTCCATGGTCTGGCCCTCTAGCCACGTCACCTCTTCCAGGGTTAACAGAAAAGTCCAATATGGGAAAACCCAACATGTAGTGGCCTCTGTGCCAGGCCCTCAGCCCCCATCTGAGCCTCATCATTCTTGGTCTCTTAGTCCTGAGGTCGGTACTTTGCTTCTTGCTGGGGAACCCAGACCTGACCTCTGCTCTGGGTTCCAGCCCACGGACCCCATGATAAGCTGCTAAGGACTGTTCCTTCAATCCCTCACCACTTCCCTGAGCTGCTCCTCCCTTTTCCCTGCTTGTTAGCAACTCCCATGGGTCTGCAGCTTCTGCTTTTCCCGCCCTGGATTTGTGGCTTCTTGTGGCTTCTTCCCACCCAACTTCTGAGGAGCTTCCTCCAAGCTGTTCCCAGCCTCCCTGGTAGCAGCTGGGCTGTGTTTCAAACAGTCCTTCTGGTTTCCCTCCATAAGACAGGATTCCCCACCCCCTAGCCTTCCTCCTGGAGGTGGCATTTACTTCAGGCAGTCCCTCCACCTCTCCTGCAGGCAGGACTCCCTCAGTCTCCTCCTTTATGCTGGGTTGTAAGTTAGCCAACTGTGGGGCCTTAGCCAGATTCTCCTGGTGGCCCTTTTTCCCCAGTCAGTCCTCAGGCTCAGAGGGTTCAGGCATAGGTGCTGGAACTGGGGGAACGGGGGTGCTGTAGCACCCCCTGGCTTGAAGCAGTTTCCATCATATACAGGGTTTACAGTTTGGTTCAATAGCTCTCAGCACCCCCACTACACAACGTGTTCCAGCACCCCTGGGTTCAGCCTTCTCCTGCTGGTGTTTTCTCTGCTAGGAAGTCCTGAGAACTGACGCAGGAGGGAGTAGGATTTCCAAGTAAGCTTGTGTCTGTCTTGTTCCCTCTTCAGGCCACATGCGCCCTCTATGAGATGATCTCGGTGAGCAAGTCCAGAGATGCCACAAACCGCCTCTATCCTCAGCTGCTAATGGCTCTTCTTGTTGAAATCCATTTCAGCCTGGGACAGAGCATACCAGGGGATAAAGTCTCTGGAAGGGAAAGCAGCTGGCAGAGCCTCCACACCAGGTACTGCGCCTACTGGAAAGTCAACGGTCTAATTACATGGACAGTCATAGAGAAGTCATAGTTCTCTTCTCCAGCTCTCATGTGGCCCCTGCAGGTTTTCCATAACTCTCTAATTCTGAGGGAGTTAGCAGGCAGGGCTTAGGTTGCAGGGGTGTCTCTCAGTGGTAAATGACATACCGACCAATGCACTGCAGAGGAAGTAGAAAGACTATCCCAGCAGCTATGGGGAGAAATTAGTGGGAGTCAATTTGCCAGTGTGTCAAAGGAATGTGGGTCCGACACTAAAGGGCTGAAGTTCTCCTGTTCTGTGACATTGACATGCCCTTGTGCTGATGTGCAATTGTCTGTAGGATTTGCTCAGAACTCTTTCTCTTTCTTCATATTATTAAATTGTATTCCTATAGTGCCTAGGAACCCCAGTCACGAACCTGTGCCTTCCTAAGCTCTATTTAAACCATTGGTGTGTCTTTCCACACACAAGTGAATCCGTCACTCCCTGATAGACTTACCATGAGGGGGCTCCAGGCCCTCAGTCACGCTGGTGTGTTGTTTGAATCTAGCTCTGCAGTGGAGGCTATAAAGATGCTGCTTCTCTGTGTTGGCTGCCGTTCCGAGCTGACTGTTATGGAGAAGGAGCAAGGCTGGATCCTCCTACAAAGCCCCCAAGATCACCTCCATGGGGTGAGCCTGCTGGCCAGGTAATACACAAGCGTTTTCCATGCAGTCAGTCCTGCTAGTGGGGGCAATTCCAGAATAAAACAGTCCTCATTTCTGGGCTGCCATGTGGCCCCAAGCTGACCCCTCACCCCCTTGTTGCCGAATGTGCTTCTTCCCTTACTAACAAAGGTATTTCTGCTTTGTGTCACAGAGCCATGGTGCACTATGCTTGCCCTGAGACCACAAGGATGCTGCTGGACCTAATGATCCCGCTCCTCGACAGAGGTGATAAGAAACACAGGCTGACCATGATGGCCTTCTTTGTAGAAGTAAGTTTCATTAGCTGATGAGAGCAATTGGGTCTTGTGTCCTAGATTAGTGAGCAACTCCTTAAATCAAGCCTTTGAGACTCATTATTGCGCTACATAAACGATGAGCTTTATTGGTCATGTCCACATTGCCAGGTGTCCATGCAGCACTGACTAGGCTCCCCCAAGTCCTGTCCCAGCATGCTCAGTGTAAAATCTGAGATGGATCCTTTAGGGGATCATTGGTTGCTCCAAAGTTGTAATCAGGAGCCTGATGGGAATATCCAAGAAACAAAGATTCTGTAGAACAACATCAGCCTGGACTCTCCCGAAGGGCAGCTGGGTCTCCTGTCGGCATCAGCCTTTCTGCAGGTCCATGAAAGGTTCCTCCTTGCGAAGTCACTAAGGAAAAGCAAAGAGGGGCATTTTGAGTGGGTAAGGAGGAGAGAGGATCATGGTAAAAGCTCCCCCAGGTGCAGGATCATTAGCTCTGAATGTGGTGAGCAATCTTCAACCTTCTCTATTGGATGGGTTAGTTAGAAGCACATCACCAGGAATGAGGTGGCTCTATAGTCCATCGCTAGGTTGTCCTCCCCATTTCCACAGTTTCTGTCTGGCTAGTTCCTATTGACAGTTTTCAGGGATTGTCTCCTCATCTAACTCATTAAGGGATGGGGTTTAATTCTCTCCTCACCAGGAGTCCAATCCTGGGCCCATTGAGATCAATGGCAAAACTTCCACTGACTTCAGTGGGGTCAGGATTTCAACTCAGGGGTTTGATTTCTCAGTCTCAGCTTTCGCGTTATCTCAGAGCGGCTTGTTCTGCTTCACAGGGTCACCACGAGGGGTTTGGCTGCTCTTGGCAAACCCCCAGATGCACAAGAGTCCGCCATACAAATGGTCACTGAACATTTTGTTGCCCTACATGTTCTCCTGGAGGGTAGAGCAGCTCTGCTAACGCCTATGGCTGAGTCTAGTGCTAACGGCCAGTCAAAGCCCCAAGAAGTCAGTGGGAGGACTGGGTGTCACACACAAAGTGGGGCTGATGTATAGCAATGGACGGTACAACATGGAGGTTATGATGCCTCTCCACAGAACCGACACACAAAGTTTTCCGGTAAGCACCTGCTGCTGATTCGTTCTGTGTTGTTTTCAGCTTCTGCGTTACAAAGAGGCCAAGAAGCTCCTGCATCCAGACACTTTGGACTGTCTTGAGGAGTGGACAAAACACCCCAGCCCAGTTTTCCGTTCACTTGGTCTAAGAGGACTCGGCATCCTGGCAACCCAACCAGGGAAGGTGAGAGCCCAGGCTTGGTTAACTGGAAAACGACGAGGTGGCTGTGACCCAGTGGACTGAGTTCTGGGCAGGCAGTGAGGCACAGTGTTCTGAGCCCACCTCTGCTGCTGACTTGCTGACCCTCTCGGTGCCTCCATTTCCCCAACAGGAACGGGGATCACAATGGCCCCTCAATGCAGATCTTTCCTCGGAGAGTATTTTAGATGGGATTTTACTGCTTGGATTTCAGGTGGACGTTATCATTCTCCTAGGGCTATCACACGTCCGGGTTTCCCCGGACATGTCCAGCTTTTCACTCTTTAAATAGCCGTCCGGGGGGGATTTCTAAAAATCTAAAAATGTCCGGGATTTCCCCCCAGTCAGCTATTTATCGACCGAAAAGCGGCTGACAGGGCGGCCGAGCGCTGCTCGCATTGGGGCCTCGGCAGCCATAGCCCCTTCCCAGCTCCCCCCATTCCCTGCAGCCTTAGCACGCCGCCCGGCAGCGCTGGGGGGCGGGGCTGTTTGCCTGTGAGGGAACGCGGCGGCGGGGCTGGCAGCAGCGGCCAGAGCCCCTCCCCCGCTTCCCCCCTCCTCCACAGCCTCAGCACGCCGCTCCGCAGCACTCGGGCGGGGCGCTCCTTGGGGCGTGGAGCCAGACACCTGCTCTAAGCCGAGTGGCACGGTAAGGGGGCCGGGGAGTTGGAGAAGGGGGGCAGTCAGGGGACAGGGAGCGGGGGGGGGGTTGGATGGGTCGGGAGTTCGGGGGGGCCTGTCAGGGGGCAGGGGTGTGGAGTGGAGAGGGGTTGGGACAGTCAGGGACAGGGAGCAGGGGGGGTTAGATGGGTCGGGGGTTCTGGGGGGGCTGTCAGGGGGCGGGAAGTGGGAGGGAGTGGCTAGGGGGCGGGGCTACCCCCCACCCAATGGAGTGTCCTCTCTTTGAAAGTTCAGATATGGTAACCCTAATTCTCCCCCATGCAAATTACCCCAGCAGCATTCCTGTTCCTTCTTGGAGAGACCATTCCTGGTGCTGTCACAAAGGAAGACCTTGATTGGTCTAAAGACCTTAGTGAGCACACAAGGCCCTGTCTCATAGCCCCCTCCAGTGGCAAGACCCAACATTGCAGCACTGCCTCAGTTTTCCCCTCCTCGGCTTGACTTCACAAATACGTCGTTCAATAACACCCTTATTCAGGCTCATTTATTAAGACAAACAAGCCTTTGAAGGCCAAAGATAAAACCCTCAGAATCAAACCTGACAATGTCCAACAGACTAAAAATCAGAAACAGGATCTTCTGCCATTACCACATCTCCTCTTCTGAGCTCACTCAACAAAGGTTCCACCCTGTCCTTAGTAAACATAAGAAAACTTAACTTTGGCCCCCTTCCTGGGCACCCCTTCTGCAAGCTCTTTGCCCCCAGGCTCTGTGGAGTTCTTTGTTCTCTTGGGGGAGGACTGCTTCCCAAGGCTTCCTCCCTGGAGGCCCTTTTCCCCCATCAGATTCCCCCTGCCTTCCCTCCCAGGGTACTCTAGGAGCCACTCCCCCCTGCTCCTGCTTCCCCTTCCTTCCTGACAGCCCAAAATAGTTGCATCTGATTAATGCATGGGGCTGGCTGGCCCCAAAGTCTCTGGCCCTGAGAGAGGCAGAGCACTCTCTTAAAGAGTGTTTGTGACCCTGCCCCCAAATGATATTTCAATGCCTTGCACTATCAGGTCCAAGTTTCTCAAACTTTGCAGAGGGTTTAGCTCTCACCTAGGACTCCCCATGGGCCAGGTTTGATTTTTTCCCCAAGTTTCACCATTTGGGGGATTGTCTGCATGGGAAAAGAAGGTGGCTAGAAGTTTTCGTTTGTTTGTTTGTAAGTGGAAAAACTGTCCTACAGCTCAGAGACGCAATCTCCCCAGGAAAAAATCACAATTGACTGGGGAGACAGCATGGAACATTTCCATCCAAAAAGGGAATGTTCTTAGGAGCGTATCAAAAGGAGCAACTAGAATGGAAACTGTGTACCAGCCTTAACTATGGAGATTGCTGCCAGCATCTGCTATAATAATAATGAATAGCACGTAGAAAAGAGAGAAAAGCCCCGAAGCAAACCACAGCTTTGCCCACCCTACACCAGAACGACCCGGGACAGGGTTAGGATTCACTGATTGCCTCGTCAGGCATCCCCGTCGATTCTAAAGCACCACGCCTCCGACTGTGGAGACGGAGCTTCTCTCTGACTTGGTGCCACGGGGTAGAATAAACACAGCCCTGGCACTGTGGCTTGTACTCACTGGAGGGCTGGGAGATCTGATGAGCCCCCCCATGTGTGTGTGTGTGTAGGTGGAACAAGTCAAGGCCCTGCTGCCTGCCATCCTTTGGGGCTCGGATGAGATGGATGATGGGAGTATTCTGGAGGCCATCTCAGCTGTTCAGAACCTTCTGCAGAGCCTGGATGGGAGTGAGCGCACCAGCGTGGCCAGGAAGCTAATCCCCTTACTCGATGCTGTAAGTCAGGGGCTCTTGACCTGCCCATCCCCAGCCAGGCAGTGTTGTGACTCTGGAGTTATAGTGGTGGCATATCTGACCTGATCAGTTCCGAGCCATTGCCTGGGCCTCAGGCATTGGTGACACCTTGGTCTCTCGTGTTCTCTGTGTGTGGCATGCAACCGTTTGGTCTCCTGAGGACTGATATGCTTTAATCTAACTCAAGTTAACATGCTCAATGTAGTGGTCATGGGGTGAAATGTAATGTCCTGTGCTTTGGAGTCTAGATGAATGAATGGCCCTTAAATGCTATGAAACTATGAAAGTGTTGAACCCATTAAAGAAACCCTCCAAAGAGCCCTTCACTGTGGATGGAGTCAGCACTTACAGAAGGCCTCTAGGGAAATTTAGGAACCACTGTCCTAACCTGTGTTGTCTGCCCCTCCACCCAAACCTTTCTGCAAATGGGTGCCCTCTTGGTGGGCAGACCATGGAGTTATTAGTCAAACTGGCCCCTATCTGTGGTTTGCATTGTGCCGAGCTCACCCTGTAAGAAGAGTGTGAAGCTCCCTCGGTGAGATCCCCTCATGGTTGTGTGTCCATCATAGGTGAGACCCCAGGTGCGCTCTGCTGCCATCATGCTCTTTACAAAGTTGCTTAACACAGTGAAGAGGAGGCAGAAGCCCCTGCTGCAGGAGGAAGTGACCCGCAGCCTGGTCCCACTGCTCCTTCACTTACAGGACGAGGACCCTGACGTGGGCAAGGTGAGTCCCGCTGCCATGTGCTCCCTGGTGCAGCAGGCCCTGACTGCTCCAGCTCTCCTGCTAGGTCTGTCTCCAGAGCCGCCTCCCAAAAGTGAAAAATCTCAGCCCTACCCGCTTACCCAAGCAAGTTCCCTGGCCTTCAATGGACACACAAGTGGAGATGTTTTATGGCTCCCAGCAGCCACTTCCTAAGTCACTGAACTGCAGCCACCATGAAGATCAAACTCCAGGAGCCTCTACTAATAGGAACAAAGAGACACCAAGGGTCAGCAGGATACCATGTGACTCCCACATTCCTTTCCCTCATTGATCATTTCAGCTGGCTTTTCACTGCAGAGTGACCACAGATTCCAGCTCTTCTCATGATGCAAACTCTCCTTGTCCCATCTTGTGTTGCAGAGGTGTCAGAAAGCCTTGGCTGGGTGTTTTCAGCTCCTGGGATGGTCTTGTCCTAAGCAGATTAACAGCAAGAAGGCTTGGCACACCCATCCCCAGGTGGTGGACAAGATCTGCCAGCACTCTGTAAGTGAACAATCGGCTTCTCGTGAGTGCTGCTTCTAGATGTGGGACTGGAAACGTGTTCCCTCACTCACTGCTCTGATTGCATGTCTAGTACTAGCATACTGCACTCTGGCTTCCTCTTAGAAGCACCCAGCTCCCCCACTCCTCCCAGTGCCTGTCAGATCTGAACAGCCAGACCTGGCCAGGAGTTCAATATGGAGGTGAAAGCTCAGAACATAAAGAATTAGTTGATGGCAAAAATGCCTTCTGAATCCTGCAGGAAACTGGATGTCCCCATTTTTCACCTTACCCCAGCCCATTGGCCACTTCTGCACCGTATTTCCTATGCTCTGCACCCTCTCTAATGTCCTCCCCAGATGAAGCCCATACAACCGGGCTTCAGTATTCTCTAGTGCCAGGCTCCAGCCCTGCAGTGCCAGCAGCTCAGAGACCAGCAATGTGTCTGGTGACACTTTGAAATGGTCATTTAATGACTGCCTGGCATGTAGATGGTCGCCCCCAGGATACATGGAGATGGGAGCTGCATTCTTCCCACCCCTCCAAGCCAAGCAGATGAAATCTCTCTTTTCCTCACCCTGCGGCCCCAGCAACAAGAAGCTTCTTTGGTTTCTATTTCTAGGTGCTGAAGCTCAAGAACGTATCTGACATCTTGCTCCAATGTCTGGATCACCTCCAAAGCCCCCAGGCTCCAATACGACGGGCAGCAGCCATCTTTATCGGTAACCACTACTTTTCTTAAGCAACTTCTATCTGAGAGGTTGTCCTGTGTTCTGCTTGGAGGGCACTAGCAGCAAGAATTAACCCCCTGGGATCCTAGTGTCTAGATTTCCTGCCCTTGAGGCAGTTGGGCTGGGGATTATATCAAAAGGCCTGGAGCAAATTACAACCCTACCCTCCAGCTCCACCCACTGGAATCCCTGTGGGACTGCAGCAATACCATAGCCATTGGCAATCAGGCTCTCTGTGTCTTCCAAGACATGAGCCTCTTTGTCTTGGAGCTTGTGGACTTGTCTGATTATCCCAGGGACCACTTGACAGCTGTTTTGCTTGTTGGAAAGACTGCCATTTTTTAAAAGGTAGCCCCAGGGGAGGTGAAAACTCCTGCAAGATTCATTTCCATTGTACGTTCCAGGTTGCACTGTTCAAAGGTCAGAGCCCGCCATGGTCAGGGAAGAGAAGGAGCTGATACTTCAGTGTAAGTAGTTGCCACGTGGCTGTGTTTCCATGTGGAAGGAGAGCTCATGCTCCTTGTAGGATATCAGGTTTGGAAGGGACCTCAGGAGATCATCTAATCCAACCCCCTGCTCAAAGCAGGACCAATCCCCAGATAGTGTTTGTTTGTTTTTTAAACCCCAGTTCCCTAAATGGCCCCCTCAAGGATTGAACTCACAACCCTGGGTTTAGCAGGCCAATGCTTGAATCACTGAGCTATCCCTCCCACTTGTGAACCAGTCTAGGAAAAAGTGCAACTCCCCCGCCATGCTGCTGCATTGAGTTCAATTTAAATGTGGCCAGAGGTAGCTGTTGAGAGAGCCTGGACATCAGTCCCAGCTTTGTTTTCTTTGATGTCAGGCGTCACTTCCATCTCCAGGTGCCAGAAGGTTTTACAAGGAGAAAGTAAATGCCAGGCAGGGTGAGAGGCCCTGGCATGTGTCAGGGAGATGGTGCTAAGGAGGTGGATGCCCCAGAATGCAGTGGAAGATGGTGCTGCCAAGGGCAGATGTCACTGAGGCCTTAAGGGGTTATCAGATGGCGATGACACTGATAGCCCTGGTGGGTCCAGAGCATCTGGGAGGAGTTAGTTGCTGTGGAAGATCAGGGGTGGCTCCAGGCACCAGCGCAGCAAGTGCATACCTGGGACGGCAAGCCACGGGGGGCAGCGTGCTGGTCGCCGTGAGGGCGGCAGTCAGGCAGCCTTCGGCGGCATGCCTGCGGGAGGACCGCCGGTCCCGCAGCTTCGGCCGCAATTCGGCGGCAGGTACGCTGAAGGTGCGGGACCGGCAGATCACTGACAGAAATGCTGCTGAATCCGCGTGACCAGCGGACCGCCCACAGGCATGCCACCAAAAGCCGCCTGACTGCCGTGCTTGGGGTGGCAAAAAACATAGAGCCGCCCCTGTGGAAGATACAGAGGCCCATGGTGCAGGGGCTAGGGCATGCTAATACGATATGTGTTTTGACCTGAGCTTCCTCTCTCTGTCTCAGCTCTCAGTGGCCTGCAGCAAGATCCGGATTCCTCTGTCCGTGTCAGTGTCTCACGGGCCATTCAGCAAGTTCAGGATGGTGGCAGAAACCAGTCACGTCAGACCCTAGGAGCTAGATTCAGGAACCTGCTCTGCTGCTTGACTGGCCAGGAGGAGAGGGAAAATGCTCCTGACAGAGATCTCTTCGGTGGCCCAGACCCTTCCCAAAGCCACCGATGGGACTCAGGAGGGCCCTGAGTTCCCACAGAGAAGTTGGTGACTGGAGGAGGTCAGCTGAGCCACCACTCCAGCCCCGAAGCCAGTGCCTGCATGATCCTGTGGTAATTACCTGCATTGTTTCCCATGAGATGTAGGCAGCTGGGGATGAGTTTAAGTGACCCCAGTACTCAGCAGAATGACGGCTACTGGCTCCAGCTAAACAAAAAGGTGACAAGACTGTTAGTGTAAAACCAAGGGCATTTGCTCTCACGTCTCTGTCTGCCTTCCATAATGGGACGAGTTGCAAGATAGCTGGTTCATTACATCAGCCACGGCATTAATGACCTTTTCCCTTTCTTCTGATTAGCCTCCTATCTCTGATACAGTCTTTGTGACCTTGTAGGAAGAGATGGAATCTGGATGATGGGGATGGATCACTTGATAAATTGCCCTGTTCTGTTCATTCCTTCTGAAGCATCTGGCACTGGCCACTGTCAGAAGATGGAATGCTGGGCTAGATGGACCACTGTCTGATCCAATATGGCTGTTCGTATGATCCAGGCCCCTAGTTCCCCTTGGACAGTTAAATAAAACCCTTCATCTCTCCATCCATTGACATTATATAATCTCACTTTTCTTTAGACACTTGGCCCAGCACTTTCAAACATGGATATCAAAAGTTAGGTACCTAAATCCATACTTCTTCTTCAATGCTTAGCCGAACGGTCGGCCGTAGCAATTGTTCACCATTGATCCGTTCCTGTGCTTGACGGGCCGAGAGCCCAACGTCGGAATAGACTTGAGGCACCCATGTAATAGGGGGCCTGCCTTTGGGCTGCCTGCACCCCTTGATTGGTGGAATTGTCTCTCGGATGTTACAAGCCACTCAAAGAACGGCGTTCGCCGGAACGTCTTGTGGCATACTCGCGACATGTCTGAAAAGCCTAAGACGCCATCTGCGGACAATGGCCCCAGTAGTCTGTAGACCGGAGTGACCATAAACATCTGCTTTACAAATGAAGTCGTTCCACTCTATGCCCAATATACAACGTTGGCATTTTATGTGGAAAGCCTCCAGCTTTGCCCACTCTGAGGGGCGCAGTCCCAATGTTTCGCAACCGTACAGCAGTACAGACAGGATACAGCTCAATTAGATCCTGAACTTGGTTGTCGTGCCGAGATGATGTTGATTCCGTATTCATTGTAAACGACCCATGACAGAGGCTGCAATGCCACACTCAGGCACCTAAATAAATGGCCTGACCTTTCTCAAATGCTGAATACCAAGAACTTCTGACTCGAATCTGCCGAAGCCGTGGCTGTTCAGCTCCTCTGAAAATCAATCCACTCGTTTAGATGCCTGAATATGAATGTTAGTGCCAGACTTTGGACAGTGACATAGGAAGACATTGGCCTGAGCCTATGCATGGACTCTCATCCTACAATCCAATCCCCTCAACAGATACATCCCAGCTTCTGACTGTGAGCCATTCAACTACAATGGGGAGGCCTAGTTGCTGTAAGTGAATTAACATGTAATGATAGATAGATAGATAGTATAAGCTATTCTTTCTACCATCTGCCGTACGGATTTGCTCTGTAGAGCTTGCTGTCCCTGTTACTCATGGGTATTTATGTTCCAGAGCCCCACATGAGAGAGGGAAGGATTTCAGGCCCAAGGCCCAAGTGGGGCAGGAAGAAGCACACACTCACCTCAGTTGCCTTCTTTGCTGAGGTAAGTTTTGTTGACTTGTTGAACTGAGATTGCAAAGCGTTGCTCAGTCCCATATTCTCACAACTGGCAGTGCCCCATATATATGTCTGGGGCACCTTGCAACCTCATTTCTCTCACATCTCTGTCTTCCTTCCATAACAGGATGAGTTGCAAGACAGCTGGTTCATTACATCAGCCACGGCATTATTGACCTTTTCCCTTTCTTCTGATTAGCCTCCGATCTCTGATACATTCTTTGTGACCTTGTAGGAAGAGATGGAATCTGTGCATTAGCCCTCTCATGCTATGGAGCCACAAGAAGGTTTGACAGCAGAAGTAGATGCAGTGTAGACTAATCTACGAGGGACTAACAGGTTCATGCCATATAGCAGGCCTGCACAACATACGGCCCACGGTGGCGTGCCTGCCCGCCGACAGGAGCCAGCAATGCGGGCGGCTGAGTCCAGCCCAATAAGACCTGCGGTGGCGGGGCTTTGAGGCGCCCCCCCGACCCGATGCCGGCGCCGGCACAAGGGTATTTTTGCGCCCTCGCACACCACCGGCCCCCCTGACCCAAGCAGGACACGGGCAAGGAGCCCTCGCGCGCTGCCGGCCCCGCCCCTCTGCCCCAAGTGGGACACAGGGATGGAGCCCTCGCGCGCCGCCGCGCCTCCACCCGCCCCCGCCCCAAGCGGGACACGGGGATGGAGCCCTCGCGCACCGCCATGCCTCCACCGCCCCTCCACCCCAAGCGGGACACGGGGATGGAGCCCTCACGCGCGGCCGCGCCTCCACCCGCCCCCCGCCCTAAGCGGGACACGGGGATGGAGCCCTCGTGCGCCGCCACGCCTCCACCCCCCCCGCCCCAAGCGGGACACGGGGATGGAGCCCTTGCGAGCCGCCGCGCCTCCACCCCCCCCCCCCGGCCCCAAGCGGGACACGGAGCCCGTGCGCGCCGCTGCCCCTCCCCAGTGCCCCAAGCGGGACACAGGCACGGAGCCCTTCCCCCCCCCCCCCAGCAGGACACGGGGCTCAGCCACCGCCCCCGTCCTGAGCGCTTTTTGGCCCACCCCCCCGGGACTCCTGCCCCATCCAACCCCCCGCGTTCCTTGATGCCCCCCCCGGGACCCCTGCCCCATCCACCCCCTTCCCTGTCCCCTGACTGCCCTCCGCCGCCCCATCCAACTCCTCTCCTGATTCCCCATCCAACCACCCCTTCTCCCTGTCCCCTGACCACCCTTGGAACCCCTGCCCCTGACTGCCTCCCACCGCCCCATCCAACCCCTGCTCCTTCCTGACTGCCCCCCGGGACCCTTGCCCCCATTCAATCCCCCTGTTACCTGCCATCTGACCGCCCCGACCCCTATCCAGCCCCCCACCACCCTCCTGAACTCCCCTGCCCTCTAGCCAACATCCCCTCCCTGCTCCCTTACTGCGCTGCCTGGAGGTGGCTGGCGACGCTACAGCCGCGCCGCTCGGCTGGAGCCGGGCCATGCTACCACCGCGCAGTGCCTGGAGCACAGGGTCAGTCTGAGCTTGCAGCCCCCCCGCTTCCCGCGAATCAACTGTTCGCGCAGGAAGCCTGGGAGGGCTGAGAAGCAAGCGTCAGCTTCGCGCTCAGGCCCAGGGAGGCAGAGCGGAGGTGAGCTGGGGCGGGGAGCGGTTCCCCTACGCGCCCCTCCCCCCCGGGTTACCTGCTTCTCTGAGATCTGTGTGTGTCAGGGCACTGGGGGTCTGTGTGGGGCATTGTTTAGTTGTGGTTGTGGGGCTGTGGGGAGGGAGGGAGGGAGGAGAAATCTGTGTGTATTGGGAAACTAGCGAGTGGGGGGTTCTATGTGGGGTGCTGATGTGTATTAAGGAGTTACCAGCTGGATTGAGGACTGATAGATTTGGACAGAGTTTATATTGAATGGGCAAATGAAAAAGATCGCAGGGAAAAACAGTAAGGTTAGTTTAGCAGTCTTTGACATTTCGACCAATAAAGAAATTAAAATGCATTTGTAATTACATATCTTATTCTTGGCTGATAATCATTTATTGATATTTTTTAGGAAAATTTTCAATTTAAAACACAAACTTTTCTTTTTCTTTTTTTACGTATGATGTCTCTATCTGAAAACCCATATAAATTGACACAAATTGCAAATTAACACTTTTTAAATGTATAAGCGTTTTACTCACTTGGGCGCATTTGCCTCATGGCACACAAATTTGAACTCTGCTTCAAAAATTTGCACAGAAAAAATTTTTCTTTTACCTTAATTATACTATGTTAGGAGCCCGCTATAACATAGTACCGAGGTTCAATACAAAGTCATATAAAAGTTATACAAAAATGCATAATGCAGAGATTTATCTACAACTGCATTGATTGACTGCTGTGTGCAATAATATAGTGACCCCTGAACCTACAGGCTTCCACACACCGTCAGTGCCTTGCTAGTTTGCCATGCGCCGTGAGATATCTCTTCTCTTTGTGTGTGACTGTGAGCGTTTCCCTTGTGTGTGAATTTATTCAACAAAATCTTGAGCTTCATAATGGATACCATGAGTGAAAAGAAAAAGAGAAAAATAGAATCAGAGCACAGAGTTTTCAACACTGAATGGACGAATAAATACTTATGTACTATTTCCAAAGACAAAATACTGTGCCTCGTGTGTCGCGAAACGTTAGCCGTTCCGAAAGAATACAACCTTCGGTGGCACTTTGCAACTAAGCATCCCAATCTCGCCAAAATGAGCCCAAATGAAAAAATAATTAAAGCAGCCAGTTTAGCGAAAAACCTTAGTAGAGAACAGCAAATTTTCAAGAAAGTGAGCACTGAGAACGATACAGTTACTAAAGTAAGCTGTAAAACAGGCCTGCACAACTCGTAAAGTGGCGAGGGCCATATTACTCCAAAGAAAACAGCTGAGGGCCGAAACCCCCCCGGCCCCGCGGAAACACCACCGCCAGCGCCACCCAGCTCCACGGAAACAAACCCTCCTTCCCCAGCATCGCCCCGCCGAAACAGCTAAGGTTTGGGGGGGAGGGTGTGTGATACTTTATTAAGAATTTTTCCATTAAATCAAACAATTTTTTTAATTATTTTAATTTTTTTTATTAATCATGGAAAAATGAAAAACATCTGTTCCGTTGAAAGAAAACATTTGTACTTTTCATAATTACCTTGCAAATTTAATGAGAAATATTACATCTCTTTTTGGCAACAAGCTTGTCGCATTCGGGGGGTCATATTTGAAGTGGATATTTTCATAATGTCTTCCAAATGGTCGTCAGTCAGAGAAGAACGTTGCTTGTTTTTATTCATGTTCATGATGGAAAATGTTTGTTCACATATGTAAGTGCGTCCAAAAATGCTGAACGTTTTCAGTGCAACTTCATTGTCCAGACTTTTGTAGAAGTCCCGCAAGCTACTTTCTCTGTGCTTATTTCGGTAAACTGCCGAACACTGAAGTTCAATAACCTCCAACTGCAAATCTAGTGGCACTTCCTCTGGATCCACAGAAAAGGGATCTTCAATCAGCTTCAACTGGACGTCTTCTTCTTTAGACAAAGTAAGTCTTCTGTCAAATTCTTCAATCAAAAGAATGATGTGCTTTGCGTATTTTTCTCCTAACTCGGCGTGTTTGTGCTGAGGGATACGCTGTGCACAAGTGGGAAAGTGACACATTTCACCTTTTGACAGCTGACTTCTGAAAAGTTTCAATTTCATTTTGAAAGCTTTCACTGCTGCACACATTTGAAATATAAGTTGATTTTTTCCCTGAAGTTGAATGTTGAGATCATTCAGGTGTGCTGTAATATCACAAAAGAAAAAGAGATCTTGATTTCAGGACTCATTTTCAAGCTCTGGGAATTTTATTGGCCCATTTTCTAGGAATTTTGCTACCTCCTCTTTCAAAGCAACGAAACGCTGGAGCACTCTTCCTCGACTCAATCACCTCATTTCTGTATGGTAGATTAAGTCATTGCACTCGGTGTCTACCCCTTCAAGAAAGGCTCAAAATGTCCTATGTTTTAGTCCTCTAGAACGGACGTAGTTTACAATGGAAACTACCACTGACATTACACGCTCAAATTTTAAGACTTTGCTACAAAAAACCTGCTGATGTATAATGCAGTGATGTTTGGTTATTTCTCTCCCGATAAAGTCTTCAAGAAGAGTAACTGCTCCAACATTTTTTTGGCACATAGCAGGAGCACCATCAGTACAAATGGCCACCAAGTTTGTGAAATCTAATCCCGACTTATCATTCATGCACTTTATCACTTCACTGGAGATTTCTTTTCCGGTTGTGGGACCCGTCATGGAGCACATGCCAGCAAGTTCTTCAGTAATTTCAAAGTTTTTATCAATACCTCTAATAAAAATAAGAAGTTGGGCGGTGTCTTTTAAATCGGTGCTTTCATCCATAGCTAGGGAGTAAAAGCAGAATTCACTGACTCTCTGCTTTAACTGATCACTTAAATTGGTAGAAATGTCAGCTATTCTTCTCCGTACAGTCATGCGTGATAGACTGACATTCTCAAATATTCCCCTCTTTTCTGGACATAACACAGATACAGCAATCAACATACACTTTTTTAATAACTCGCCTTCTGTGAAGCATTTCCCAGCAGCAGCAATTTCCTTAGAAATTTTAAAGCTTATGTAGTGAGCCGGTGTGGCACCCCTCCGTCTCTGACAGGGCCGAGCGTCCTCCAACCCCAGCGTGGGCGGAGCCACCGGGTCCGGGGCCCGCCCCTCCGAGGTCACGGCCCCGACCCGGAAGTATAAAAGCCCGCCAGCAGAGCTCAGTGAGGCCCAGACCGCCAGAGAGAGCAGACGTCCCAGGCTGAGCTCCCGCTTGGGAGACAGCCGCAGGCCGCAAGCCGCCTGCTACCCCCCCGCGCCGGTCAAGCCTACCTCTCGCCAGGTACCCCGAGGAGGCCCAGCCTGCCCCGGACCCATTACCCCGAGGAGGACTGGCCCAGCCTGCCCCGGACCAGCTGCCCCGAGGAGGAGTCAAGCCTGCCCCATGCCAGCTACCCTGGGGGAGAGCTGCCGGACCGGCCCCCAAGCCCCGCACCCGAGGAACCGATGCTGCTGGACTGGCCCGAACCCGGCATCGCCAATGAGGTAGGCCCCAAGGGGGAACATGGAAGTAGCCCGGGGGTAGCCGACCCCGGTCAGGCTGCAGAAGCCTGTGAGCCGATGTCAGTGTGTTTCGGTCAGGATACCCCACTGACCAGCAGCGGCAGTAACCGCTGCTAGGGCCCCGGGCTGGAACGCAGTGGAGTGGGTGGGCCTGCGTCCCCCCTGCCACCCCCGCTCACGGGTGGCAGGCTTCCCCCTCACCCAACGCTCAGGTGTAGGAGCCTGGGCTTACCTTAACGGCTTGTGTGCTCAACCCCTGCCCCAAAGGGCCTGAGCTGTGACTGTTTGTGCCCCGCCCCGATGCAGGGCCTGGGCTCCTTAACTGCTCATCTGCTCAGCCCCTGCACCAGAGGGCCTGAGTTCCTTAACTGCTGGATTGCTCAACCCCTGCCCCAAAGGGCTTGAGCTGTAACTGTCTGTGCCCCGCCCTGACCCAGGGCCTGGGCCCCTTAACTGCTTGTCTGCTCAGCCTCTGCCCCAAAGGGCTTGAACTGTGACTGTTTGTGCCCCGCCCTGACCCAGGGCCTGGGCCTGCTTAAACTGTTAATTAGCGCTCAGCACCTGCCTAAGGGCCTGAGCTCCTGAACGGTGGGCCACTCAGCCCCTGCGTAAAGGGACCTGAGCTTGGACTGTTTGCGCTTTAGTGAGCCGGTGTGGCACCC
>NW_027052711.1:98785-119267 GCF_011386835.1 Chrysemys picta bellii
TTTTACATTTATCTTTCATGCCCAAATTGTAGCTTAGTTGTGACCTTCTCTATTTGTCCAGATAGTCAGCATAAAATGCTGGTCAGAGCTTATTTTACCATTAGAGTCTCTTTCTGTATCCTTTCTAATTTCCAAGCGTCTTTACAACCTCGGTGGTTATAACTCTCCTTAGGGACATTCCTGAGGTTATCAGCAGCAGAACATTCCTTTTTCAGTGTTAATGGTGAACTCCCTGAGTTTCACCCAAGGGTGGTTCAGCATGGGGGAGGGGAGGGGAGTTGATCAGGTCTCAGGCCTACAACTGGTAGCTAAAGCTGGGTATAGACTGGATTCCAAACAGACACTATCCCAAGCTAATTACACAGAGCATTATTATTATTATTTATATACTATCATAGATATTAATGGTGCTTTACAATACAGATAAGGCTTCCCTTTCCTTGAGGCACTTAGATGTACTCTTAAGGTGCTAATTCTGCAATAAGATATGAAGGGACTGATTCTATTGAAGGAAAAGGGCCTCAATTAAAATGAGAAGAACAGAAGGAGACTACAGTACAAGGAAGGAGAGGGGAAAGATGAAGGGGAGGATTATAGGGTTATGCCTGGTTTCACTCAAATGTTCCTACCTGGTTTACCTTTACAGTTCCTACCGTGATATTTTCTCACATCCAGAACCAAGAAAACATTAAACAGATGACCACGTACCAAAGAGATTTTGGGAAAGAATATTTCAATATCATATCAATTTTAAATTCTCTGGATCCAGAACAAGTTAATAAGTACATTGAAAGAGCTCCAAAGCAAGGTAGGGTACTATACTAAGATACAATTTAATCCATCCTGTGTAAATTATCATGCACGCAGTCACTGGTGAAACACAAGCTATGAAACTTTCTGAATACTGCACTCTTCACACTTGTTGGAAAGGTAGAAAAATCATCTCTCTCTTTCCTGCAGGGGAGGGTGAACCCTGAGCCCCTTGCCCCTACTGGAGGAATTACTAGGAAACAGAGAATTTTCCCTCCCCTACACACAAATATGTAGGAGAGAATTGTCTGTGCTCCTATAAAAACAGTATCTTAAAAGTGCAGTGGTTGTTGTATTCTCACTCAGAATTTGTAAATGAAATTTTTATATAAAATAAACTATCCCAATGTTCATCGTTCCTGGAATTTATTGCACTTGACAGCTTGAGATTCTAATTAACTCTTTTGTTTTTTAATTGTATTGACAGAGAGAGCAATTCTTCAGCACTTTCTTAACACAGTTTGTGGGAGCCAGAGTGAGAAATTCAGAAGGACTTCACCCTCAAAGAAACTATCATCTGACAAACTATCTGAATGCAAATGATACCCAAAAATCGAAAAGGAGAAAGGCTTCCAGAATCTGGCTGGTGCTGAATGAGTGGCATAATTGTAACCTATAATGTCTTTGTGTTCTCTGTGTGTGTGATGAATAATTTGCAAAACCCTGTTTTAAAATAATAAAGGCTGTTGTGCTGCTACCTCATCAAATAGGGTGCTGCCTTTGAGAGCAATAGAATGTTAAAAGGGATTTCTGTACTGTAAATTCTAGCAAAACATTTATTCCTGGCTCAGAAGATCATGTAAGTATGTTGTCAGTCAAAGATGTCATGTACTCTAATTATGATTGTTGCTTTGTAGGGGTAAATGAAATAACATCTCCCACCCTCGAATTCAATCCTCAAACCCAAGATTCAGCATTAGGGCTAAACTCTTGATTTTTAAATATTTTCCCCGTGGCCAACTGCAGTCTTACCTGAATGACATCCCACTATTGACGGACCAGAAGGCCAGTACAGCAGATTTTAAGTAGTCAGCCAGCTTGTAAGCCCATCCTTCAAGTAAGCCAGCCTTTGAGGGTTATGTCTATCCTCATCCAAGGGAAGCAGGTCCCTAAATCCCAAGTCTACCATCTCTCAAGTCTGCCAGCTGACTCAGGCTAAGGGGCTGTTTAATTGCGGTGTAGACGTTTGGCTCTGGGACCTTCCCACCTTGCAGGGTCCTAGAGCCCAGGTGCCAGCCCAAGCCTGAATGTCCAAACCGCAATTAAACAACATCTTCGCCTGAGCCCCACAAGCCCAAGTCAACTGGAAGAGGCCAGCTGTAGGTGTCTAACTGCACTGTAGACATAGCCCAAGTGGTCAATGAACATCCACCCCCACCCCCCCACAACAGAGTAGCTGCATGAGCACCTACAGCTGCTGGAGGCTCTCCCCAGAATGGAAATATTGTTTAAAAAATAGTGTCAGCCCTATAAGAAGCAACACCCTGTATGTTCACTGAACCTACTGCTCTTGATGCATGTTAACTCCATTAAGAATTGGATTAAGAAGTCAATTTTAATTATTTTAGCTCATTGATTCAGCAGCTGTTAATTTCTCCAATCTACTTTTACCCTAAACCTAACCCCCCCACCCACACATTTTAATTCTAGACATAAGATTTTTATTATACTGAAAACCCTTCTCCTAAAAAATTATATTATTTCTTATACCTTGAATTTATCAAAAATTAATCAGATGGTTTATCTGCAGACAAATCCCAGATTTTGTGAAGCTGGCCTCTTTACAAGTGCTACTCAAAACCTGATCACTCTTGGAGTTCATGTGTTTACATTTTTCTAATTAAAGGATCCTCCATCAATAGTCACTCCTCTTCTAGATGAGGAATGTGTCTTGAGATAGGCGACTTGGAACAGCCACTGACTTCACTATACTTTGTCTATCTACCATTTAAAGTACCAATCCTCTAAGGACAAGTTAGTATGTGCATGTAACTATGTATGTGAGTAGTGTGTGAGTACTTTAACCATGTTCCAGACTAGTCTGTAGGAAGAAACCCTGCTACGTACAGGACCAGGAGACATTAAACAAGTGGGTTTGTTTGGAAGATTGGCCTCATTAACCTGCCACTTAGGGACCTGCTGCTCTTGGGTGAGTGGGGTCTTGCCAGCCCACCCACACCCTATTCTGCCCACCCACAAGAAAGGCCTTCAGCCTAGATAGCTGTTTGTTTTGATTCACTGGCCATTCCAATCAGTTATTCACACAGCTCTAGTGAAGAGACCCAGTGATTATGTGACTCTTCTGGCCTAACGTGGTACACAGAGGCTGTATTGCTTGAAATGGATACTAGTGCTCCATCCCATGCCCTTGTGCTTGGAAGGAGGATGTCAGTCTGTGCAATCACTGTGCAGTCGTCTTGCACAACGTCCAGATGGTTGCAGGCAGGGACCCAATAATTACTGAAAGATTAAGAAAAGAAAGTGAAGATGTCTTACCTATTAATAGTTAAATAGTGGTAGCTGCTAATACACTGAAATGAGCTTTTGAGGCAAACAGCAAATCAGCAGGATTATCAGATACTTTACTTCCAAGAGTCTTATAAGGCTTGTAGTCATTGCTTGTGAATGGGCTGGAAGACGTGGATGATCACAGTAATATGGCTAAGGGTCACAGAAGAATGTCTCATTCAGAAATTTAATATCATTGACACTGAGGTGACCATGTAACACTAGACTTGAGGCAATATCTCATATGCTGAAGGAAGGAAAGTACATCAATGAGAGCATTAAAAGCTACACTCAGAGCAAACACACAAAGAAAAACGAGGCCCTTATTTCTACGGTTGGTACATATGTACTAGTAGCAGGGATGGTGAATTTATATCCAATATAAAGTTATGTATGAGTGGTCATGTAACTGAAAAAAGAGGCTGTCATTTTGTTTGCTGTATACTTAACCTTGAAATATATAAGAGGTCTCTACTTGCTGCAGTTGTGGTTATGAGGCACTTACTATTGTGTGTTTTAATTTTGATGCAAAGTGTTTCTGAGAGAGTGATTTTTTTGTGCTCTCATGAAAACTTTATATTTGTTCTCACTCTGTATTTCCTTAATCTGAAAGAAGTAATCTGGACTGAAAATACCTGTTTTGTTCTTTGTGTGCTGGAGAACACAACAAAACAGGGGATTTTGAGTTCCCTTAACTAGTTCTTAAAAGTCACTAGTTTATCTTCCATGCATTTGATGGTTTTTTACTAAAGAACTGTACTTTTTGCCTCTCTAAATGTTTTGCCTTTCTAAATAAAGTATCTTGACTGGGTATTTTGTTGGAAAACTGACTGTTATTACAAGAATTCATATGAACAAATTATGTGTACTTATTACAGTTGATCAGATGGACAGTACACTGCAGCATAACTTTATGGGGAATTCCTGCATCAGAGGAGTTCATCTTGTTGTGATTTTCTGGTAAGACTCTATAATACTTGTTTGAAATGCTGTACAGTTCCAAAGGTAATGTATTGGTACTTCTCAAGCCTAGAAGGAAGGCAGATGACTCAAAGGACTATCATCCAAACACTTTGATCAGCATAACTTTTAAACTGTTTGAGAGACTGGTACTTAAATGACTATTGCCTTTAATTGTCCCACAGTTACCTCATTACCAGGAAGGGTTCCAACCAGGCCATAATGCTGAGGATCAGCTGATTAGACTGACATCTTTTATTTGATGCATGCATGTGACACACTGTACTTCATGTTCATCACTTTTATATGGTTATGATATATTTTGTACAAAATATACCTTTGAAAACTCATTTATAAACTCATAATCTGCTGAATATTATTATCCGGTTGAAATGTGTGTAACAACACTGCATGTGAAATTATGAGATTTTGCTATATGATTGTTACTGAAATATGTTGCAATTCTGGATAACACTCGTAAGCCAATTCCTCAGAGACAAAGCCACACTGGCATGCCAGCAAAGTGCTAAATAGACATTATGTGCTTAATCAGGGATTCGCCAGCAGGGGAGTTGTAAAGAAGAAATTTACAATTCACTGGAAGGACAGTTGGCAGTTCATGTACACCATGGAACTGCCTGACCCCATGATCCAGCAAAGGTGCCTCTAGACACCTCTCCTCCCCCATCCCTATGGATAACAGCAAGATCCCTTGAAAGACATCATTAAACTAGGGGAAGTGGTCCTCTGGAGGTTTTTCCAGCCAGTACAGACTGTTGAAAGCTTTTGGGTGAGAGAAACCTTTTTGCTTTTGCATTTATTAGTCTTTGTAAAGTTTAGGAATTAGTTTGCAAGTTTTTTTATTTCTTTTGTAACCAACTCTGACTTTTATGCCTTTTCACTTGTAAATCACTTAAAATCTATCTTTTTCAAGTTAAGAAACTTGTTTTACGTTTTATCTGAAACAGTGAATTTGGATTGAAGTGTTTGGGAAGCCTCCACTTGAGACAACAAAGCTGGTGCATATTACCCTTTGTTGGAATGATGGAGTAATATATGAGCTTGTATGCTCCAGTGGGCTACTGAATGGTACAAGATGCACATTTTTGGGGGCCAAGACTGGGACTGAGGGATATGCTGGTGTCACCCTGTATTTATTCATAGCTGGCTGGGTATAGCATTCATGTACTCAGCTGGGAGTGACTTTGCATGCTGGTGGTTGAAAGATCAGAGGCTGGAGAGGTTTGCTGTTCATTAGCAAAGCAATGTAAAAGGCATCCCAGGCATCTAAGGGGACACGGAAGATCAGATTGCACCCTGGGGAATTTCACAATGCTGTGTTGTTGTAGCCATGTCAATCCCAAGATATTAGAGAGACAAGGTGGGTGAGATAATATCTTTTACTTGGCCAACCTCTGTTGGTGAGAAGGACAAGCTTTCAATCTTACACAGAGCTCTTCTTCAGGTCTGGGAAACCAGATGATCAGACCTGAAGAAGAGCTCTGTGTAAGCTCAAAAGCTTGTCTCTCTCTCACCAACAGAAGTTGGTCCAATAAAAGATATTATCTCATCCACCTTGTCTCTCTAATATCTTGTGTTTGAGACAGGACAGAAGGCAGGCATTGTTTTTTGTTGATTTTTTTTTTTTGGCATATGACAGTTTGGCACAGTGGACTAGTCCTAAAATTATACTCCATGGTCCCAGACAAGAAACTTGTAGATTTTATTATGTAGATGATTGTGATCGGGTGTATGCGACGGACCACACTGAGAATGCCATACTCAGGACAGACTGCAAGAAACAGGGCAGACAATCCCCCAAAAGTGGTGGTTTATTCTATAATTAGATTCACCGAACAAGCTTCTATAGCACCACACTGATTAACAAGAAGCCAAACACAGTCCCCCTTGGCATTCCAGCTGGAGCAGGAATGAGGCAAAATGGAGATATCTCAGGTGTCTTTTATATCCTCTGCTATGTGTGTGGAAATTCACTGTCCCAAATAAAGCCCCAAGCCCCTGTGTATGGAAAGTTACTGATAACGATGGAGTCTGAGTTCACATGTCCATAGCACATGCCCTTCCATGTTTTGCTGAATCACACCGGGTAGCCATTGGCATCTCACTGTCTGAGGCATCCACAGGACTGCGCAGGATGAGTTTCTTCAATGGCCCTGTGACCGGGGTCCCAGTAGAGGCCAGCTGTGATCACTCAATTAGGGTGAACTGCAAAGAATGGGGCAGACAAACCCCAAAAAGCTGGTGGATATTCCAATACTTAGATCATAGAATCATAGAATCATAGATTATAGGACTGGAAGGGACCTCGAGAGGTCATCGAGTCCAGTCCCCTGCCCGCATGGCAGGACCAAATACTGTCTAGACCATCCCTGATAGACATTTATCTAACCTACTCTTAAATATCTCCAGAGACGGAGATTCCACAACCTCCCTAGGCAATTTGTTCCAGTGTTTAACCACCCTGACAGTTAGGAACTTTTTCCTAATGTCCAGCCTAGACCTCCCTTGCTGCAGTTTAAACCCATTGTTTCTGGTTCTATCCTTAGAGGCTAAGGTGAACAAGTTCTCTCCCTCCTCCTCATGACACCCTTTTAGATACCTGAAAACTGCTATCATGTCCCCTCTCAGTCTTCTCTTCTCCAAACTAAACAAAGCCAGTTCTTTCAGCCTTCCTTCATAGGTCATGTTCTCAAGACCTTTAATCATTCTTGTTGCTCTTCTTTGGACCCTTTCCAATTTCTCCACATCTTTTTTAAAATGCGGCGCCCAGAACTGGACACAATACTCCAGCTGAGGCCTAACCAGAGCAGAGTAGAGCGGAAGAATGACTTCTCGTGTCTTGCTCACAACACACCTGTTAATGCATCCCAGAATCATGTTTGCTTTTTTTGCAACAGCATCACACTGTTGACTCATATTTAGCTTGTGGTCCACTATAACCCCTAGATCCCTTTCTGCCGTACTCCTTCCTAGACAGTCTTTTCCCATTCTGTATGTGTGAAATTGATTTTTCCTTCCTAAGTGGAGCACTTTGCATTTGTCTTTGTTAAACTTCATCCTGTTTAACTCAGACCATTTCTCCAATTTGTCCAGATCATTTTGAATTATGACCCTGTCCTCCAAAGTAGTTGCAATCCCTCCCAGTTTGGTATCATCCGCAAACTTAATAAGCGTACTTTCTATGCCAATATCTAAGTCGTTGATGAAGATATTGAACAGAGCCGGACCCAAAACAGACCCCTGCGGTACCCCACTCGTTACGCCTTTCCAGCAGGATTGGGAACCATTAATAACAACTCTCTGAGTACGGTTATCCAGCCAGTTATGCACCCACCTTATAATAGCCCCATCTAATTTGTATTTGCCTAGTTTATCGATAAGAATATCATGCGAGACCGTATCAAATGCCTTACTAAAGTCTAGGTATACCACATCCACCGCTTCACACTTATCCACAAGGCTCGTTATTCTATCAAAGAAAGCTATCAGATTGGTTTGACATGATTTGTTCTTCACAAATCCATGCTGGCTGTTCCCTATCACCTTACCACCTTCCAAGTGTTTGCAGATGATTTCCTTAATTACTTGCTCCATTATCTTCCCTGGCACAGAAGTTAAACTAACTGGTCTGTAGTTACCTGGGTTGTTTTTATTTCCCTTTTTATAGATGGGCACTATATTTGCCCTTTTCCAGTCTTCTGGAATCTCTCCCGTCTCCCATGACTTTCCAAAGATAATAGCTAGAGGCTCAGATACCTCCTCTATTAGCTCCTTGAGTATTCTAGGATGCATTTCATCAGGCCTGGGTGACTTGCAGGCATCTAACTTTTCTAAGTGATTTTTAACTTGTTCTTTTTTTATTTTATCCGCTAAACCTACCCCCTTCCCATTAGCATTCACTATGTTAGGCATTGCTTCAGACTTCTCGGTGAAGACCGAAACAAAGAAGTCATTAAGCATCTCTGCCATTTCCAAGTTTCCTGTTACTGTTTCTCCCTCTTCACTAAGCAGTGGGCCTACCCTGTCTTTGGTCTTCCTCTTGCTTCTAATGTATTGATAAAAAGTCTTCTTGTTTCCTTTTATTCCCGTAGCTAGTTTGAGCTCATTTTGTGCCTTTGCCTTTCTAATCTTGCCCCTGCATTCCTGTGTTGTTTGCCTATATTCATCCTTTGTAATCTGTCCTAGTTTCCATTTTTTATATGACTCCTTTTTATTTTTTAGATCGTGCAAGATCTCGTGGTTAAGCCAAGGTGGTCTTTTGCCACATTTTCTATCTTTCCTAACCAGCGGAATAGCTTGCTTTTGGGCCCTTAATAGTGTCCCTTTGAAAAACTGCCAACTCTCCTCAGTTGTTTTTCCCCTCAGTCTTGATTCCCATGGGACCTTACCTATCAGCTCTCTGAGCTTCCCAAAATCTGCCTTCCTGAAATCCATTGTCTCTATTTTGCTGTTCTCCCTTCTACTCTTCGTTAGAATTGCAAACTCTATGATTTCATGATCACTTTCACCCAGGCTGCCTTCTACTTTCACATTCTCAACGAGTTCCTCCCTATTTGTTAAAATCAAGTCTAGAACAGCTTCCCCCCAGTAGCTTTTTCAACCTTCTGAAATAAAAAGTTGTCTCCAATGCAGTCCAAGAATTTGTTGGATAGTCTGTGCCCCGCTATGTTATTTTCCCAACATATATCCGGATAGTTGAAGTCCCCCATCACCACCAAATCTTGGGCTTTGGATGATTTTGTTAGTTGCTTGAAAAAAGCCTCATCCACCTCTTCCACCTGGTTAGGTGGCCTGTAGTAGACTCCTAGCATGACATCTCCCTTGTTTTTTGCCCCTTTAAGCCTAACCCAGAGACTCTCAACACTTCCGTCTCCTATGTCCATCTCTACCTCAGTCCAAGTGTGTACATTTTTAATATATAAGGCAACACCTCCTCCCTTTTTCCCCTGTCTATCCTTCCTGAGCAAGCTGTACCCATCCACACCAACATTCCAATCATGTGTATTATCCCACCAAGTTTCAGTGATGCCAACAATGTCATAGTTGTATTTATTTATTAGCACTTCCAGTTCTTCCTGCTTATTCCCCATACTTCTCGCATTTGTATATAGGCATCTAAGATACTGGTTTGATCTTTCCTCCCAGTTTTGTCCTGACTCTCCTTTCTCTCTGCCAATATAGCCCACACTCCCTCTTGTTTCCGACCCATCTCCCCAGTCTCCATGTTCCCCACTTACCTGTGGGCTGTGCTCACCTGTCCCCGTCAAACCTAGTTTAAAGCCCTCCTCACTAGGTTAGCCAGTCTGTGTCCGAATAGGGTCTTTCCTCTCCTCGAAAGGTGAACGCCATCTCTGCCTAGCAGTCCTTCCTCAAATAGCATCCCGTGGTCTAGGAAGCCAAAGCCCTCCTGGCGACACCATCTTCGCAGCCAGACACCATCTTCGCAGCCAGATGTACCAAGGCAACATAAAACAGCTTCTTTATTACCTCACTGATTACTTAGAAGTCCAAACAACACAGTTCCCTTAAAGTGATCCAGCCTCAGGCTTCCATTCATGTCAAATATGATGAAAATTTCTGTAAATCTTATTTCGTCATATAAAAGAAAAGGTTCTACCAATCCCAAAGGGTCGGACACATTACCTCCCAGGTTATTGAATATTGCAGATCTTACCGAAATACACACTACAGCCAATTCTTATTAACTAAACTAAAATTTATTAAAAAAACAAAAGAGAGAGAGTATGGTTAAAAGATCAATATACATACAGACATGAGTTCAATTCATTTAGGTGCAGATTCATAGCAGAGATGGTGAGCTTGTAGTTGCAAAGAGTTCTTTTAGTAATAGTTCATAGGTTATAGTTCAATGTCCAATATCATATTCAGGGCGTACCAGCATAACTGGGACCTCAGTCTTGTGACTCAAACTTCCCCTGATGAAGCCTAAGCAGATCTGAGATGACAGAATCAGGACCCAAGGATCTTTTATACAATTTTATATTCTCTTTGATAAATTGGAGTTCCTCAGGGAACAAAAGGTAATTAGGATGACTTTGAAGGAGGTCCATCGCTGGTATTTAGGTATACAAATTAACATAAGTCCATTTGCTTGTTCCTCCACCATTCACAGTACATTTCAAAGAGAGATGAATACTGAGATAGCCTGTGTTTACAATTAATTTAAATGCTAGGATGTTTTTTTGATCTCTGAACTATCAGAATACTGCATAGACAGGGACTGTTGGTTACATTGTCGACCCTACTCATACATATGTAAATACACAAAAACAGAAATATTATCTCCCCACATGTCTTTTGAGGGTTATTTATTTTGCAGCATGTTTAACCCTTTCTGGCCATGTGTCACAGGCCCATTGTGAGCTGAGTGTCCTTAATGGGCCATCAAAACATAGCTGTCTAGCCCTGATGTAAATCTATCTGGGGGGCGGGGGAGGTGTCAGCCAGGCATACAACATGTTTTTGAGATACAGATACATAGCCAATATTCATAACTTCAGATATAAAGATATAAACAGAACTATCATACTTAGTAGATTACAACTTTTCATTGATACCTTACATGCCATACTTTGTATAAGATTTGTTGCAATTGTATAACAGTGGTAGTAACAATCATATAAATGCAAAAAGAAGAACAGGAGGACTTGTGGCACCTTAGAGACTAACAAATTTATTAGAGCATAAGCTTTCGTGGACTATAGCCCATATGCATATGCATCCGAAGAAGTGGGCTATAGTCCACGAAAGCTTATGCTCTAATAAATTTGTTAGTCTCTAAGGTGCCACAAGTCCTCCTGTTCTTCTTTTTGCGGATACAGACTAACACGGCTGCTACTCTGAAATCATATAAATGGTCATATTCAATCATACAGCATCACAATGATTTCTAACAAAACAGTGATTGTCAAGTGTGGGGATGGTTCAAGTCCCCAGTGTCATATGAACAATGGATTTCCGTAAGGATCTGTACTGCTCTTTACTCCTGAGGGAATACTGCACACGCCCATAATTCATGTCCTGCTGCAGATTTTTTCCCCCAAGATAGCCCAGTACAGCCATACAAACATTGAATCTATCTCCCCATGTAAGTATTATCACACTTCTTATCAAACGGTTTGTACTGGGCTATCTTGATTATCACTTCAAAATTTTTTTCTCTTACTTAATTGGCCTCTCAGAGTTCCTTTTCATGCTCTCTGTATGTGTATATATATCTCCTCAATATATGTTCCATTCTATGCATCCAAAGAAGTGGGCTGTAGCCCATGAAAGCTTATGCTCTAATAAATTTGTTAGTCTCTAAGGTGCCACAAGTACTCTTGTTCTTTTCGCGGATGCAGACTAACACGGCTGCTACTCTGAAACCATTCACTGAGTAGTTTCTATTGATTTCATTAGGTGCCTAAATACCTTTGTAGATCTCACCCTACCTGGCCGATTGTTTTAAAGGGTTTTAAATTGTATTACGTTTCACACTGTTTCCTGGCACCCTGAGGTGGGATTGTTTTCTCAGAAAAATGTTGCTATATCTAACATCCTTGCTAATCTCCAATTGGGTATATTCCATGCTGGAATCGGCCTCTTTCTGCAAAACACACTAGCTTTAAAAACCCTGCTCCTTGCTGTTCTTTTGAAACGGGACAAAGTGAAATTAAAAGCAAGTGACAATAGTTGCACCTACTCTTTTCTGGTCTCTTGCCCTAACTGGGCCGGAGATAGGGTGACCAGATAGCAAGTGTGAAAAATTGGGACAGGGGGTGGTGCTGTAATAGGAGTCCATATTAAAAAAAGTCCCAAATATGGGGACTGTCCCTATAAAATCGGGACATCTGGTCACTATAGCCGGAGAGGAAAAATGATTTACCCATAGTGTAAATCAAGGGAGGCATTTTCCTGCCTATAATTGACAGCGACATAGATTTGGGGGAAAGTTCTGTTTATTACATGAAGTGACTAAATATTGCCAAGCTGGGGCTGCTTTTCTGCGGGCATTTTTAATAAACTCTTCAGATCAGGGCTGGCGCTGAAATTTTACTTCTTTTGCTCCCTATTGTGGCACCCCCTCTCCCTTTTAGCCAGGGGGCCGAGGGCCAGCAACCGGAGAGATGCATCAGCAGCTCACACGCAGAAGCCTCACGCCCAGCACCATGAAGGTGAGGAGAGGGAGGATGGCAGCTTGCAACGCTGTTCCCGCCAGCCCTGTGCAATCATCAGCCTCACGTGCCAGGCCCGCGGACCTAGGGCGGTGCAGGGCGGGGAGCAACCCCCGTGCCAGGTCTGCAGCGTCTCCAGTGCGGCTGGGCACGGGCTGCCGCTGCCGCTGAGCGGGCTTGGCTGGGGGTGCCCGGCAGGGACCATGGCTCTGAGGAAGGCAGCGCGACCGCGCTCTGCATCAGGAAAACTAGAAACATTCCCCCGCGGCAGGTGAGCCCCCGTTTCCCCTCCAGCCTGCGGGCGCGGGCCGAGCCCCAGCGGGCTGGCAGCAGCAATGTTGTGGGGTCGCTGTTGTCAAGCAACCAGGCGGCGGCTTGCGCTGGCCAGGAGCCGCAGGTGCTCCCCGCGCCCGGCCCCGCTTCCCCTCGCCGCGGAACGAGGCGTCTGAGGGGCGTCCTGCGCCTTCGCCTCCCGGCTGTGTGCGGTCTCCGGGCTGAGCCGGCTCTCGCTCTGCAGTGCGCAGCCCGGGGAGTCGCTGCTCCCGCCCGGGAGCGCTTGCTGCTGCCATGGGGAAGGTTTTGTTGTAGGCGCTTAGAGAAAGCGGTGCCAAGTCCCCCGCTGCTCGGGACAGCGCGGGGGAAGCGATGAAAGAAAGGAGCATTGCAGTAAACACTGGGGGGAAGCTTTCGTGTTAATGTCCTTCGTTATTGCCAAGAGTTATTCCCCTTCCTTTCTTCTTCTTCTTCGTCTGCTGCTGCGATTGTATATGTCCCAGAACCCAATCTGATGCACAGTGCACAAGGTTAGGAGTACTTGTGGCACCTTAGAGACTAACACATTGATTGGAGCATAAGCTTTCATGGGCTACAGCCCACCACATCAGATGCATGGACTGGAACATATAGTAAGAAGATATATATACATTCAGAGAACATGAAAAGGTGGAAGTTGCCATTCCAACTCTAAGAGGCTAATTAATCAAGATGAGCTATTATCAGCAGGTTGTGGTTCTGAGTGTGCTTCAGGCTACAGCTTGTGTCCTGGTCCCATGTCTGTCCTGGTTGTTCCGGCGAGGGGTTGACTTTGGGCTCACCACTGCCGTAGTGCATTGTGGAGAATGAGGGACTTATTTACCTTTGTTTTTTCTAAATATCCTATGCCCCTCAGTTTACTTGTTTGATATTATCCTGGCTGAGTGCGTGGAAGAAGCTGTCGATGGGAAACGAACAGGAAACGAAACACTGACAGAGATAAGGCACTTCCAGACAGAATACCAAACATCCATACGGGAACAACTGGGGAACGCCCACTCACTTGGCTCCAGCCAAGTAGCAAGGTTTATTCTTCCCAGGCTTGAGCCTAGGGTACGAACCCACTAAAGACCCCACCCTACAGAGGAAGTGGGGTATTGTGTACATCTTGTACATGGTAGGTTGCAGGGTTGCTACTAGCAGTTCAGGCTTCTGTACCGAATAGGGAATGGCTACAGAGTGATGTGTCCGATGTGTTCACTTTAAGATCCTTTAATGCACTGCCAGCAGGGCCAGCTCTAGGTTTTTTGCTGCCCCCGCCCCCTCGCGTGCTTTTTTTGTTGGCTTTTACACGTGTTTGCACTTTGCAGTTTTGTTTTGACTGTTTAAAATAAAAAAATAAAAAAGAAACAGAGAATTTGTAGTGAAATAAAACAATTTCCTACTAGTGTAATTTTAACATTTAATTTTAACAAAAACACAATTACAAACAATTTGAGTTCAACTATACACTGTAATGAAAAACTTTAGTGTCTTCCAGTTTCTCATAAATTAAAAGAATTTATATGAACTGAATTTTTCTGTTTTTTATACTTGCATAGTCTTTTAATAAGTCAGTGAAACCTAATTTTTTTTGCAATACTACTTTCAATTGAAATTAATGCCAGTCCTGACATACGATTTTGAGACATGGTGGACCTCAAATAATTTTTTAGTAATTTCAGTTTTGAGAAACTGCGCTCACCAGAAGCCACTGATACTGGTAATGTTAAAAGAATGCGTAATGCTATAGCAGTGTTTGGAGTGAAAAAATCATTTCTTGCTATAAATTCTAATACTTTTAGAGGAGAAGTTTTAGGACTTATTAGCTCAGATAAAGCTATTAATTCATCATACAATTCTACTGCATCAATCCCTCCCCCTTTGGCCAGGTGTAGACTGGTGCTTAATTGTTCGATAGCTTCATGTTTGTGTTCTCAGTCAAATTATTTTGGTGCTAACTTCTCCTCAGTCCTGGCAATGTGGTTATCATGAGCAACCTACACAACTCTTGCTGATGTGCTTCTTGTGTTAGGAGGAATGACTCTCACGGTGGCAGTAAATGATCAGAAATCTCAGTAATGCACAAATGAGATCATTCTCTCACAACTTCAAACCCACACATGATTACTAACCATGGCATTTCAATGCAGCGTGATTTCCTGCATGATGGAGAAAAGCAGCTTGCCATATGGATCGCTGCTCCATCACATACCTTTGCAAGTATATTCACACACATGAGTCACAGTAGACAAGAATCATTAGTGTTTGGCCAATTGTAAGCTCTACTCGAGTGTGCATCAGTGATTATTTTGTTATGTGCTACATTTTGGGAAACATAAGCTGGTTCCTGCTTATAGGGGTCTGAGCCACATAGGAATTATTTTCAATTATATTTGATTGAAAATACACTATGGAAATATGTTGGAGAGCCTATATCAAGGGCTTTTACTCTCCTAGGCTGGCATTACAGATTGTCTTGTGTAACCTAGCAGCATGAACATCATCATCATGTGAAAATAACTATTCTTGGCTTCCATGTTCCATGCAGGAAATTCATTTGCTTTCAGCTAGAAAAATTGTTTGTGCTGTTCAGAGCTGCAGATGAGGCAAGATTCAGTAAGCACGCAAGGACCCAGTTCTGCTGCCCTTACTGTCATTAATGGGGCTACTCACAGGAGTAAGAGCTGTAGGATCAGGCCCAGATCCAGATCATATAGTGCTGTAAAATAATTTCAGAAAATTCTAAGGAAGATCAACAATCTCACTAGTGCCTAATGCCTAAACTAGGCAGTGGAGATTGGTGGCTTGCCTCACCACTCTCTCCCCAAACTGATGGTGTGCTCACTCTTTACCATCATTCATTGCCTTTTCCCATTTGTCAGCAATGAGAAGTAGAAATATTTAATAGCTAGCAAAATCTCCCTAACTTAGTTCAGAGAGGCAGTCTGCTCTAGTAGGTAGGAACACAGCCTAGGAGTCAAGCAACCCGCTTTCTGTTCCTGGCTCTGCTACAAGTGTCATGTGTGGAAGTGAGCAAGCCATTTCACCTTTCAGTATCACCATTTCCCCATCTTTAAGAGGGACAGTAAAGCTTATCCCCCTCTGTAAAGTGACTCGAGATGTACAGGTGAAAAGCACTACACAAGAGCCAGGTATCATTGGTTTCAGTACTCTGATGTTGCCCCATACATGATTCTCTTCTGGTGTTTGTTCTGACAGCATTCTGAATGAGCTAAGAGAGTCAACGGCCAAAACCGAGGCTTCATTTCAACGTGCCCAGACTTCGATAGGAGGCTCCAGATTGCAAGCTGTCTCTCCAGTTTCCCTCAGGAGCTTTTCGGAAGAAGCACGAGAAGAAAGCTCTTGGCTTCCAGAATGGCTGGTGAAAGAGTTACTGAAAGGGCAGCAGAGGAGTCACTCAATAGGACTCCTGGAGAATATATTGGAGCATGAAGGTTTTCGGCGACACATTGACTCTGCCAAGAGTCTGAGGAAAGGAAAGGTATTGTCAATGCTCTCCAGTTTGTGTCTCCTGTAGTATGCCCCCTTTGTGAATAGGATTTGCCACAGGAGAGGAGCCAGAAAGCCAGAATCCTTGTTTTCAGTGTGAGTGTAATGATCTTAAGAACTTTACAATGTAATGTGCGTTTAAAAAACCCCCTAAAAAGCCTGTTTAGGAATATGCTTGCCTTTTGATGCACTGAGTTATATGACTAAATCCCTGCACGGTGACAGGGATGCATACTCAGATGCAACCCAGCTGAAAATTTATCTGGCCATCTAAGCAATTAGAGCATCAAAAAGCCCTGGATGCTGGCTCTGCAGTAGGTTTTATGGTGCGAGTTGGCCAATGTAGGGATTGCTGCTCAGGTACCTGAATTACCTGAATGCATTCCTATAATCAAGACCATCAGCCAGAAAGTCTCAAAAGAGTGACTGAGTGTGGGCTTGGGAGGATGATACCTCTAACACTCAGCTGCACCAAGCCTCCACTTAGCTAGTCTAAAAAGGAATGTGGCGAGTTGGGGTGGAATATCAGTCGCTGGAAGTTGGGCTGAGTAAGGGCTTGTCTACACTTGAAATGCTAGAGCAGAGCAACTGTGGCGTTTCAGTGTGGACGCTGTCTATGCCGATGGGAGAGGTTCTCCCATCGACATAAGTATCCCACCTCCCTGAGAGGCGGTAATTAGGCTGATGGGAGAATTCTTTCATTGACCTAGCACTGTCTACACAGGGACTTACATCGGTTTAACTATGCCATTCAGGGGTTTGTTTTTTGAGGTTTACAGGCTATTCTACATAAACTGGGCTGCCCAAGAAGGTTCATATAAATCATCCATCTGTTCCATGACCACATGACAGTGCTAGTCCTCAGCAGCAGTGACTTTGCTGATGCATTTGAAATTTCGAATGGAGTGAAGCAAAGCTGCGTACTTGCTCCAGTGCTGTTCAATTTGTTCTTTGTCTGTGTCCTCAGCCATGCCACAAGGGACTTGGATCAAGGGATATATATCCAGTACCAGCTCGATGGCTCCCTCTTTGATCTTCAAAGACTCAATGCTAAGACCAAGATGCTGGAGAAACTTCTCATCGAGGCACTTTTTGCAGATGACTGCGCCTTGATGGTCCATAGACATGACCACCTTCAGGTCATTGTTGATAGGTTTTTTTGAAGCATCCCAGCTCTTTGGACTTACCGTCAATCTCGGGAAGACAGAGGTCTTGTTCCAACCAGCACCTCATTCCAATGCCCCAGTGTCAGCCATCTTCATCTAAGGCACTGAGCTGAAAAATGTGGATCAGTTCAAGTATTGGGCAGCACAATCTAGAGTGACAGTTCCCTTGATAAGGTAATTGCCTCCAGAATCACTAAAGCCAGCCAGGCCCTTGGCCGACTGCAAACAAAAGTCCTTAACCAACACAACATTCGTCTCTCCACTAAATTGAAGATCTACAGTGCAGTGGTTCTAACATCTCTCCAGTATGGATCTGAGACATGGCCTCTTTATAGACATCACATTAAATAGCTTGAGCAATTTCACATGTGCTCCCTCTGCTCAATAACGAGCATTCACTGGCAGGACAGAGTGACCAATATTAAGGTCATTGAGCATAGGCACTGTCTCCATGGGTGCTGCACGGCTTGAGCACCCACAGAAAAAAATTAGTGGGTGCTTAGCATTCACTGGCAGCCAGCTTCCCCCTTCCCCCCCAGCACTTTCCGTCCACCAGCGGCCCTGCCGATCAACTCCTCCCCCTCCCTCCCAGCGCCTCCCACCCGCCGCAGATCAGCTGTTCTGCGGCGTACGGGAGGCATTGGAGGGGAGGGGAAGGAGCGGGGATGGGGCGCACTCAGGGGAGGGGCGGAACTGGGCAGAAAGGGGCAGGAAGAGGCAGGGCAGGAGTGGGAGCTTGGGGGAAAGGGTTGGGGGGGTGGGGCCTGGGGCAGAGCAGGGGCAGGCAGAGGCAGGGCAGGGTGGGGACTTGGGGGGAAGGGGTTGGGTGGGGGCGGGACCTAGGGCGGAGTGGGGGGTTGAGCACCCCCAGGGCCTGGAGGAAGCTGGGGCCTGTGTCCTTGAGAGACCAAACACAACCAGCATTGAGGAAAATTTACAGAGAGCACAATTTAGGTGCACCAGACATGTCATCAGAATGGAAGAACACCATCTCCCAAATCAGATCTTGTAGTTGAGTCAGGGCAAAAGAAAGAAGGATCGTCCATATAAGCACTTCAAAGATAATCTGAAGAGCAGTCTCCAGTGGGCTGGCATCATTCGTAAAGAACTTGAGCAAATGGCTCAGAACAGGACTTACTGGCAGTCTCTGATAAGATCAGCATATAACAGGTTTGAGAGGGATCGACAAAATCATCTCCAGGCTGCATGTGAAAGGCGCCACAGAGCTGTATCATCAAACATCCAAGATACAGACTTCCCATGCCCTCAGTGTGGCCAATTCAGTGCACCAAGGTTTGGACTTCGGAGTCAATTGTGTAGCCATAGATGAGAACTGCAACAATATTGTTGTCATCATCCGCAATGGACTGCCAACATGCAATGATATTAGTAACCAGTGGGTTATGAGCTTTGCGTTCATACCTTGCATGACACTTATCAGATACATTTCATGACATTTAAAGAATTGAAGTACATTAGAACTGGTTAGGCCAACTGGAAATTCATTAGCAGATATCAGAGTGCCCCTTTCCCCCTGGGCTGTTCTTAATGTCACAGTAAGAAATATTAAAATGTTCCTGGTTGAAAACATATTACGCAGAGAGAAGGGTAATTACAAGGGTGGATTAATCAGACAAATTCTGCACTTGTATCCAAGTATGAAAAGCTGATAGCCTTACCATGAGAGGCGACATTTGGGAGTGTCTGTGCAATGATATGTACTGTTACATATATGGGGAATTATCAGTGTGTTAAGGTTCTGAATGTAGCCAGCATTAACAAGATATTTCCAGAAGCCTGAGCAGACTCAGTCAAAAGTACCTCTTCTCAAACTAACTGGCCTCTGGAGTTCTTATTAAATATTACATCCACTGAAACTGTGTGTGTGTGTATTTGTATTCAAGAGCAGAATTTTCCCCTTAATATTTGTGTGGTGCTTGGAAGGTGTAAAGCTCAATATAAATGATAAGTATTATTACTCTTGCATGTTTATACAGTGGTAAAAATATCATGTCTGGTAAATTGTCATTGTGTCTGTTAGATCAGTCATGATGCACTCTCACTTTGCCACAGATATTGTGGATAAGAAGGAACTTTAAGTGAACCAGCTAGAGACTCCAGCCAGTAGGAGCCATGGCGAAAGGAGCCAAAGCAGGGAATGCTGCATTGGTGCGGGTGGGGAGAGGTAAAATGAGGTCCAGCCAGGGCCACCACTTCCCCCAGTATCCCTGCACTGTTCTGGGTGCAGGGATACTGGGGGAAGACACCCCACCCCATCTCTGGGGAAACTAGGATCCAGGTGGTGCCTTCACACCTCATCCCTACCCCACCATGTGGCCTTGTGGGGGGGAGAGGGGTGGAACTACAGGGAGGACCCAGCTAGATGCTCTGTCTAGTAGAAGCAGAGAAAGCAGAATTCAGAGACCTGTGTACAGTTTTGACAGGACTTTCTCTGCCCTGTGCTAATTGGTGGTTTGCTGTAACCCTCTCCGACTCCCTCCCCTTCCTCACACTCTCTTAACCGCAGCTGCATTCCACATCTGCCCCTCTTACCACCTTCTCCCCTGCCCAGTCCCTTTCACCCCCCTGCCCTTCAGTGTCCCATCTCCCTTCAGTTTTCTTTCCAGGTAGCTGATCTCTTCCAAACTAAACTCACCTGCCCTCAAAAAATTGTGGAACTAACCTCAGGTTTGCTGCCATCACATTGTTCGCTCTGTTTGTGTGTTTATAACCTTTCCCTTACCCTGCATCTGTTTTGCTTATTTAGACTGTAAACTCCTTGGGGTAGGGACAGTTTGCTATTCTGTTTGTACAGTGCCTAGCACAATGGGATCCTGTCCTTGGTTGGTCCTTAGGCACTGCCTTAATAATTATGATTAGCACCAAAGTGAAATGCAGCCTGATGCATTGTTTATCGTTTCAATGAAGCCAACAATTGTAGTGTCTCATAGATTACAACTTCAAAAGACTCATTGTTTATTCAATAAATTATTGACGAATGCAGCTCAGTGAACATTTGAAACAATTGCTTGTCAT
>NW_027052711.1:119767-143767 GCF_011386835.1 Chrysemys picta bellii
CACTTGTAATGCCTGTAATTCCATACTATAAGGAATTATGTACATTTTGCTTTACAACTTTAAAAATGTTTGCTCTGAACTTGTGAGCCCAGGCACAGGAATCAAGATTAAATGAGCCATTAAGAAACATGAAAATACAAGGGATTGGTGAATGGCCCTATCACACCTTGGAAATGCTATGTGCAAGGGAGCTTTTCTCATGGACTGGAAAGCCAAATGCAAAAGATAAAACAGGGCACAAGAAAATTTGTCCTCTCTTTGCTATTTGAACTCTCACACGGTCAGAGACTGTAAAGTGAGGCAGAGATCCCCAGGAGTTACCTGTGGTCTGCCCTGAAAGACACTTTTGTAGCTAATTAGTTAATTTTATCATCCATTTATCCTTGTATTGTGTGATGTTATGGTCAATTTATATTCTATTTCATATACAATTAATGTATGCTAAATAGATTTAAATTGTAGGATTGATAAGTATTTAGGAGTGATAAGTGTGTAGTTGGTGTATAAGTAAAGCATGGATGGAACACAATGCCTACAAGCTGAGGCCTGTAAGACTTTAGTTTAGCCACACTTAGGGTTACCATACGTCCGGATTTTCCCGGACATGTCCGGCTTTTGGGGGCTCAAATCCCCGTCCGGGGGGAAATCCCCAAAAGCCGGGCATGTCCGGGAAAATCGGGAGGCTCGGCCGGGGCCTCTTTGTCCGGGGCCGGGGGCATGGTGCCGGGCCGGGCTGGGCGCGGTGCCGGGAGCCGGGCCCGCGGTGCCGGGAGCTGGGGGCGCGGTGCCGGTCCGGGCCCGCGGAACCGGGCCGGGGAGCCATCCGGGCCCGCGGGGCCGGGTCGGGGAGCCGGGGTCGGGGGGTGCGCCGGGCCCGCGGGGCTGGGAGCCGGGGGGTGCGCCGGGCCCGCGGGGCTGGGAGCCGGGGGGTGCGGGGCTGGGAGCCGGGAACCGGGGTCGGGGAGCCGGGCGGTGCGGGGCTGGGAGTCGGGGTCGGGGAGCCGGGCGGTGTGGGGCTGGGAGCCGGGGGGTGCGCCGGGCCCGCGGGGCTGGGAGCCGGGGGGTGCGCCGGGCCTGCGGGGCTGGGGGGTGTGGGGCTGGGAGCCGGGAACCGGGGTCGGGGAGCCGGGCGGTGCGGGGCTGGGAGTCGGGGTCGGGGAGCCGGGCGGTGCGGGGCTGGGAGCCGGGAACCGGGGTCGGGGAGCCGGGCGGTGCGGGGCTGGGAGCCGGGAACCGGGGTCGGGGAGCCGGGCGGTGCGGGGCTGGGAGCCGGGAGCCGGGGTCGGTGAGCCGGGGAGCCAGGCGGTGCGGGGTTGGGAGCCGGGGGGTGCGCCGGGCCCGCGGGGCTGGGAGCCGGGGTCGGGGAGCCGGGCGGTGCGGTACGGGGCTGGGAGCCGGGAACCGGGGTCGGGGAGCCGGGCGGTGCGGGGCTGGGAGCCGGGAACCGGGGTCGGGGAGCCGTGCGGGGCTGGGAGCCGGGAGCCGGGGTCGGGGAGCCGGGCGGTGCGGAGCCGGGAGCCGGGGTCGGGGAGCCGGGCGGTGCGGGGCTGGGAGCCGGGAACCGGGGTCGGGGAGCCGGGCGGTGCGGGGCTGGGAGCCGGGAACCGGGGTCGGGGAGCCGGGCGGTGCGGGGCTGGGAGCCGGGCGGTGCGGGGCTGGGAGCCGGGAGCGGGGTCGGGGAGCCGGGAGCCGGGGTCGGGGAGCCTGGCGGTGCGGGGCTGGGAGCCGGGAACCGGGGTCGGGGAGCCGGGGTCGGGGTCGGTGAGCCGGGCGGTGCGGGGCTGGGAGCCGGGAGCCGGGGTCGGTGAGCCGGGGAGCCGGGCGGTGCGGGGCTGGGAGCCGGGGGGTGCGCCGGGCCCGCGGGGCTGGGAGCCGGGGGGTGCGGGGCTGGGAGCTGGGAGCCGGGGTCGGGGAGCCGGGCGGTGCGGTGCGGGGCTGGGAGCCGGGAACCGGGGTCGGGGAGCCGGGCGGTGCGGGGCTGGGAGCCGGGAACCGGGGTCGGGGAGCCGTGCGGGGCTGGGAGCCGGGAGCCGGGGTCGGGGAGCCGGGCGGTGCGGAGCCGGGAGCCGGGGTCGGGGACCCGGGCGGTGCGGGGCTGGGAGCCGGGCGGTGCGGGGCTGGGAGCCGGGGTCGGGGAGCCGGGCGGTGCGGGGCTGGGAGCCGGGGGGTGCGCCAGGCCCGCGGGGGGTGGTCGGTCGGGGCCGGCACCCCAGGGCCCAAGCCGACCCAGGCTGGAGCCGCCGGGGGGGCCAGCTTGGGCCGCGCCTCCTCCTCCCCCCGCCCGCCTGCCCCCCTTACCTGCTTCAGGCTTCCCACGAATTAAATGTTCGCGGGAAGCAGGGGAGGGGGCGGAGACTTTGGGAGGGGGCGGAGTTAGGGCGGGGGGGGGCGTGGGCGGGGCTGGGGGCGGGGCCGGGGCCCCGGGGAGTGTCCTCCATTTGGAGGCACAAAATATGGTAACCCTAGCCACACTAGGCCATAGGTTTAAGAATGCCTGACAGGAGTGAGTGACCTAGGAATAACCCTATGCCTATAAAGTCACAGGATTACTGCCAAAGATGTGCCCATTGGTGATGTCACAGAAAAATTGATTGCAATAGACTGCAATGCACTGTCCAAGGCCAGTAGACACCTGATTGTAACATCTTTAAATGTCTGTCTGGACCACAGGATACATGTCATGCATAGATGCTAATGAGAATAAGAGGAACTACAAATAACCTGTGAAAAATCGAGCACCCTAATATTCACGGGGTGTGGAAGTACAGATAAGGAAAAGAGGGTTGACACCTTCATGCATAAAAAGTGTTAGGTGTGGTCAGAACTACAATATAGAAGAGGGTTCCCAGGGTTGGATAAAAGTGGGAAGACCTAAGGGACGAGCCCACGGGAAACTCCAGCAGGAACTATCCCTCTAGCAATGATCGTCTATTGAGAGGTCCTTTGGACCCTAGAATATCTCTGAGGATGTGAGTATGACTACAGCCATAATTATTGCATAGGTTTTTGTAGGATTTCTATATGCACGGGTAATTGTAACTTTACTTATTGCTTTAATAAAACTTGTAGTACAGATAAGACTTTGTACTTGTGACTGTGTCTGTGGTCATTATCCTTGGACTCCATGTGTTTCTAGAGCTTCAAAATTTGAGAAAAGCATCAGGCAATTTCATGCTGTTGAGTTTGAAACTGTAGCAACCTGAGCCAAACACATGGTGGTATAATACAGCATCACTCAATTCACTTTAAATAAAATAAAAGGCTACATTTTGAATTGACATATTACCACATCTCTGTCATGTTTAAGAATCATAGATGGTAACTCATTTGTGTGCATATGTTTGCTTATTTTAACCTGTAATTAACTCTAATTTCTTTTTCCTAGTTAAACTTTTATATAGTTTATTATAGGATTGGCTACTGGCATTGTCCTTGGTGTAAGATCTAGGGTACCAATTGATCTGGGGTAAGAGACTGGTTTCTTGGGACTGGAAGCAACCAGAATATTTTGTGATTTTTGGTATAATTTATCACTAAGTCCAGCTTGTCTGGGTGGTACGATAGACTGGAGAGTCTAAGGGGACTGTCTGTGACTCCATGGTAAGACAGTTTCAGTGATCCAGGAGTTCATATTTGTTACTGCGTTGGTGAAATCTAATTACCAGTTTGGGGTGTCTGCCCTGCTTTTGACAGTCTGCCCTGAGGTAGGCACTCATGGTCGTGAGCCACTCTAGACAGCATGACAGCCTGCACAGAGAGGGTACAAATTATCTACTGAGCAATGTTCTTGAACAAACACTGATAAAAATATCAGAAGGACTAGAAAATATTTCAGAGAAATAGGAGATGGGTAGTAAAACTGTCCCAAGCAACTGGCTTTTATACAGTAGATAACAGAGGTTTTTACTCACTACATTAGTGTGTATAAAACACCATGCAAAAGCTATTCTCATGGTGTTTCCACCTGGAACAGGAATGAAATTGTTGGCCGTCTCAGGAAAAGCTTCTTCTTGTAAGGTTTCCACTAATAGCCACATAATTGTGATGGAAACAAGAGAACTGGATAATTTGGACAAACATACTGGGCTTGATGCAGGCCCTTGTCAGAGGTACTGTAAATCCATGGGAGTGGGTACATAGCAGTGAAATCTGCTTGTGACTCTCCTACTGCCAGAAGGCCCATGGCCAGTTGGTTCAGCTCCCAAACTGGATGGGGCTGGTCAGGGATTGGGGACATGCACTGATTGGTGCGTCTCCTGTGCAGCCCCATATGGCATTTAAAAATTGACCTCCCTTCTGACTCAGCTGGCCCCGAGGACACAATATGAACCTGCGGAAGGTCATTCTAGCCTCCTAATGATAGGATGCTTAGCTGAATTAAATCAGAATACTGAAAAACCCTTTGAGGTTCTCCCATCACCAGTTATAATCTTACATACACTGGCACTACTAGAAATAAAGCCAACCAGGTGACAGCAATGTGACCAGCACTATACCACAGGTAAGATTGCAGACATGGAGAGGGAACTGTGTGTAAATCAGAGAAACATTAAATTGAAAAAAATTCCTAAAGGCCTTAATAAGAGTAAAATGGTTACCTATTACTAAAGCTGTAGGTTCATGGTTGGAGGTAGAAATCACTGCTTTAATGGAATCATAGTAGTGCAGCTAAAAGGAACAGAACAAGAGATTACTATTTAATATAAATGATACACAATACTGATTAGAAGAGACTATAGTAGCTGAGATTATTTCATTTGTTTCTGTTCTTAGAATGTTTTTGTTTCTGAAGGCAGGATGAATAAATAAGAACATTTAAAGTTGTTTGCCTCAGGGTGGGTTGAGTGGGTGCATTACCGTGGCTCTTATTCCAGCACGTTTCTGCTGTTTTCTCACATAAAAGGGACAGAATGTGCATACATCACTCCTTTGTGTATCCAAAAGCGTGACATGCAGATTCTAAATTCCATTTCAGGACTCTCTGTGCAAGTCAGAGGCTTCCCTCCATCTTCCCTGATGGACCAGAACATGGAAAACAATCTACTACTTCATCTGAGCTAGAGTCAGCCTGGTGGGGCCCCCACTGCTTCCAGAAACCAGCAGCAGCAGTTAGAAAAGTAAAAAATACTCAGCGCCCATCATGTACCCTGGCATGTAACCTCCAGACTGGTTATCGGCCTTCAAGAACGTAAAACATGACCCATAAAGCTGCACTTTAGAACAAGTCTTGACCCTTCCTCCAAGGTCAAGGAGAGTCCTCCAGCATCCAGCCCAGTGTGGTGCTGCTGCACATGGGTTCAGGATTTGGGAACCCGACGTCTGAGCCACACTGATCCAATGACGAGCACACTGGGGCTGGGGGAAGAGGAAGCCATTACTCTAGATATGAAAGGGGTGTAAACTGTGCAGAGGTTACTCCAGTGCTGAGGCTGCAATAGTGACCCAGTTAATTGGTCTGTGCAATGGGGCTAAAATTTGGGCTTAAAAGTCTTTCTAGATATGAGGGCATAGCTTTAGAAAAACATATGGTGCTATAATAAATACAGTTTATCTCTAGTGCCCTGCTGAGATACAAAATTTGTATCCACATCCAATCCACAATCCGAAAGGATGGTCCATGGATAAAAAGCGGATATCCACAGATTTGCAGGGCTCTGTTTATCTCATCAGATTTAGCTGGTGAGTCAATGTATAAATATGCCACTAGCCCATCTCCACTGGGACTACCTTTATCGTTCCAAAACTCAGAATAGCTTCAGAGAGCTACCAAATCCTTCCTTCTTATCCCCCAAAATGACACTGTTGAAAGGTCCAGGATGGGCAACGTTCAGTCCAGGGGCAGTGACAACTTCAAAATTTGTACACCTTGCAGTCAGGGCTATAAAAGATCGAGAGCATTTCTTTAGTTCCATGCCCGTTCTCCTTTTGCTTCTGACTTTGGATCCTGGAGGTGCAGTAATCCCAAACTCAGATCTCTCCTCATTCAGGTCCCAATCAGCAAGGAACTTATACACGTGCCTAACTTTAAAAGCTTGCACTACTGAAATCAAATTGAAAACTAAACAGTTGTTGAATTTGGGCTTCACAATTTTCAATCTGAATTTCATGTCTTATTCTTTATTGTCAAGCCCTCATTCTTTCTTATATCAAGTTTGACAGTTTGTGCCATTTCCCTGTCCTTCCTATCATACTGCTGACAGTGCTATTCTAAATGACAAGTAAGAGAGTTTTTTCTGTAGACTGACTAGATGCTGTGGCTGAAATCTTATTTACTTATTCCCATGGCGATTTCTTTTGTAGAAAACTTTCTGTTTTATTTCTTTTGGAGTCAGGAAGGATTTTGGTTCTTTTACCTGTGTAACCCAGTCCCCATGCACTTTCCAACGAATGTAAGTCACATTTGGAGAAAGAACAGCATTCTCAATGCCAATACTAGGCAGGTTTTCAGCTTTTGGCAGTTTCTTCCACGTTCTGAAAAACCGAGGTACAAAGAAGAGAAGAGAAATGGCAACCATCATCCTTAAGTGCTAGGAAGCAAATATTTCCTCACCCTTCTTGGTCGTGCACCACTCCTAAAATCTGGACTATTTCTGGCATTAAGCTCCCAACCTGAGGTTGTTATTTCAAAAGACTGTAGCTATTTATCTTGCCTTTTGGGATACTAACAAGTTGCTCCAGCAATTTCTGACACCCTGTACATATACTTCCTTGGGCTTTTTTAAATGTAGCAATCACAAGCCGTCCCTTACCGGCTGTCCCAACACGTTGCTTATTGAAACAACTGGCCAAGTTACAAGTGAAGTTAAACTGCTAACTCCATATGCTGGGATTTTAATGCCAACAATTGTCAAGAATGTTTCAAGTGTCATAGCGGCTAGGAGCAACACTGGGGAAACAGTTCATAAAACGTTGCCCAAACCATAAGGGTTTGGATTTCTGACCATTGGTGTCGAAGGCTTAGGATTTCAAGCCAGCTGAGTGGAAGTGGAAATTGTTTCACAGTCCAACCCTTCAACCCTTTGAAAAATGACTAGTAGTCAGGGTCCTTACAGGTGTCCCCTGGTAAATAAATGAACTTTGTTGTCCACTGAAGGAAGGACAAGAAGTAATGGGCTTAATCTGCAGAAAGGGAGATTTAGGGTAGATATTAAGGAAAGCCTTCTAACTATCAGGGTAGTTAAGCTCTGCAATAGGCTTCCAAGGGAGGTTGTGGAATCCCCATGACTGGAGGTTTTTAAGAACAGGTTAGACAAACATCTGTCAGGGCTGGTCTAGGTTTACTTGGTCCTGCCACAGCACAGGGGGATGGACTAGATGACCTGTGGAAGTCTCTTCTAGCCCTACATTTCTATGATTCTACTAGGAGATGGGCAAATGATTTGGCCACAGACACTGAACAAGTGCCACCTGTTGGCTTAATCATGTAGGTGTCTAAATAGTTTTGAATCTGCTGTACTTCTCTTCATTTTCTCTGCATCCAAGTTTAGTATCCTCTGACACTTGGAAGCCTGCTGCACTAGTTGATATCAACTTGATACCTCTGCAGACACAAGAGCCAGAATGCTTTGGGGATGTCAGTTAAAAGTACAGATCAGTGTAACAGAAGAAAATGAGCACAGTTAACCTCCGTGATAACACTTACAAAGATTTGTAGTGTTCAGTTAAATAGGTGAAGAAACTGCATTTTTGTCAGTTTTTAAAATTACATTTAAAATGTAAAGTATTTACCGTAGGAGTTCCCCCACAGAAGACAAAAGCAAGATATTCACACATCCCTGAAAATTCGGAAAAAAAAAGTTGTTATAGAAATTTAAAGTATAGGCCAAATCCTGTAGTTCTTATCCAGTCCATGAAGTAAGTGGGAGGAGATTTACCAGAATAAGGATTCGTGGACTATATTTAGCAGATGGATAATTAATGTTGTATATAGACAAGGTGGGTGAGGTAATATCTTTTATTGGACCACCAAACTTTCAAGATCCCTGGGTCCTATCACAACATGTGGTATACCTCATCCCATGCACGAAATGTCCCAATAGCAACTATGTGGGCACAGGCACCGACTTTCCAATGTGCAGGGGGGTGCTCAACCCCCGGCTCTGCCCCAGCCCCCTCCCACTCCATCCCCACCTGCCTCTTCCCACCGTTCCACCCCCTTCCCCGAGCACGCTGCATCCTTGCTCCTTCCCCCTCGCCCTCAGAGCCTCCCGCATGCCACAAAACAGCTGACTGCAGCAGGCGGGAGAGGTGGGTAGGGAGAGGGAGATGTTGATTGGTGGGGCCCGTCAATGGGCAGGAGGCGCTGGGGGGAGGGGGAGGTTCTGATAGGGGGGCTGCCGATGGGTGCTCAACATCCCCCATTTTTTCCCCATGGGTGCTCCAGCCCCAGAGTTGGCGCCTATGTATGTGAGTGAAACCAAACAATCACTACGCTCTCGAGCGGACTCTCCCAGGAAAATGATAAAAGACAAAAACACCATATCACTTGTGGGTGAACATTTTTCACAAAAAGAACAGGAGTACTTGTGGCACCTTAGAGACTAACAAATTTATTAGAGCATAACCTTTCGTGGGCTACAGCCCACTTCTTCGGATGCATAGAATGGAACATATATTGAGGAGATATATATACACACATACAGAGAGCATGAACAGGTGGGAGTTGTCTTACCAACTCTGAGAGGCCAATTAAGTAAGTGAAAAAAAACTTTTGAAGTGATAATCAAGATAGCCCAGTACAGACAGTTTGATAAGAAGTGTGAGAATACTTACAAGGGGAGAGAGATTCAATGTTTGTAATGGCTCAGCCATTCCCAGTCCTTATTCAATCCTAAATTGATTGTATCTAGTTTGCATATAAGACAACTCCCACCTGTTCATGCTCTCTGTATGTGTGTATATATATCTCCTCAATATATGTTCCATTCTATGCATCCGAAGAAGTGGGCTGTAGTCCACGAAAGCTTATGCTCTAATAAATTTGTTAGTCTCTAAGGTGCCACAAGTACTCCTGTTCTTTTTGCGGATACAGACTAACACGGCTGCTACACTGAAACCTGTCATTTTTCACAAAGTGATCACTCTATATCTGACCTATCAATCCTCATCCTCAAAAGACACCTGCACAACACTTCCAAAAGACTAGCCTAGGAGCTTAAATTCATAATTTTGCTAGGCACTAAAAATCATGGACCAAATAGAGATGCTGGATTGATGGTTTATTACAACAATCTACTAACAACTCACCCCCAGGGCCGGCTCCAGGCACCAGCCCACCAAGCTTGTGCTTGGGGCGGCACCTGGAGGGGGGCGGCGCGGCGCTCCGGCCCCCGGGGAGAGCAGGGCCACGGCCGGGCTCGCCGCCCTCCCCCCGGCGCTCTGGCCGCCCACCCCCCCCGGCGCCCTCCCCTCGGCCCCCGGGGGGAGAGCGGCGAGCCCTGGCTGGGGCTCGCCGCCCTCTCGCCGCCCTGCCCCCTGTGTTCTGGCCGCCGGGGGGAGAGCGGAGCCCCGGCCGGGGCTCACTGCCCTCCTCCCAGGGCTCCGGCCGCCCTTCCCCCGGCCGCCGGGGGGAGAGCGGAGCCCCGGCCGGGGCTCACTGCCCTCCTCCCAGGGCTCTGGCCGCCCTCCCCCCGGGGCTCCGGCTGCCTCCCCGCCCCCCGCAGGGGGCGGGTGGCGGCCGGCGGCTTTTTTGCCTGGGGCGGCAAAAAAGCCAGAGCCGGCCCTGCTCACCCCCAAGCTATTCCCTCCACCTTTCTTTCCTCCCTATGACTGGAGAGGTGTTAACAGGCCACTTCATCTTGAATGGTCCCTTGAAAGATGTGTTCACTACTTATGCTAAACAATCCATTGTCTTTAGCTGTGACACTCTGAGGGCAAGTCTATATTTAAAACTCTGCCTGCTTTAATGACGACACTATACGCCAACGGGAGAGAGCTCTCCCATCACTGTAGTTAATCCACCTCCCTGAGAGGTGGTAGCTAAGTTGACAGGAGAAGCTCTCCCGCCGACATAGCACTGTTTACATGGAGGGGTCAGGCTGGCATAACTATGTCGCTCAGGGGTGCGGATTTTTCACACCCCTGAGTGACGTAGTTATACCGATATAGGTCTGTAATATAGACCAGACCTGAATTAGTTTCACAGACCTGAAGAAGAGCTCTGAGTAAGCTTTAAATCTTGTCTTTCTCACCAACAGAACTTGGTCCAATAAAACGATAATATCTCACCCACCTTGTCTCTCTATTACAGTACCCCGCAATAGAATGTAAAACTGTATTATACTCTTCAGCCACAAGGGGGTGCAATGTGTAACATACTTTATCTGAGCTGGTCACAGCTAGAGCCAGGAAGTGCTTTAAAGGATCTTACAGTGAACACGTCTGGAATATCTCTCTGGGAAGGAAGCTCTGTAGCCAGTCCATATCTGGTACAGAAGCCTGACCTACAAGTGGCAGTCCTGCAACCTACTGTATAAAAGGTGTACCTGACACATACCATCCATTGAATAATCAAGGAGACTGGCCAGGAGATACTGCTAGGACAGCTCCCTTGATTACCCAAAGGTCTAAGGGATGGCCCCTGAGTTCATGGCTTATATCTAAGCCCCTTCGTTTTCAGTTTAAACCAATTTTTACTGAAAAAATCCCGGGTTTTACAAAAAGTATTATTCTTTTTTTTCCCGATTTTCACTCTATTTTTGTATCATTCATATATATATATATGTGTGTGTGTGTGTGTATATATATATATATATATATATACACATACATACATACACACACACTTGTTTTATTAGGAAAATACAATACATTGCATGAGATATATGTATTATGTAATTATAATACATTAATCTGTGTGTATATGCAAAGCTGCCTGTTGAATAAGGTTATGCATTAATCTAGAAGATAAAACAATAAAGAAAACAGGCACACGTGCAAGCTCAGAAATGCGTGCGAATCTGAACGTACTGATGAATCTCAAGCCCATCACGTATACATTTCAATCTGTTAGCAGATAATGGTTTAAAGATCTGACACAGTAAAATGGGAAGAAAATGAAAATCTGTATCAGAATATGTTTCAGAACACAAGGAAATATTCAAAAGTTTTAAAAAAACAAAAACAGGAGAAAATGATGAAGTTGAGTGTATGCATTGCAAATGGTGTGGCCCAATTATTAAATGTAAATATTTATAGGCTGATGTGTCTAAGTCTACAACAGTAAACTGTTTATTCAAATGAAAAGTTTTATTTGGGGAGTAGAGATATACTATTTTCGTTCTGCAGCAAACCAGATTGAATTCCATTCATCAAAGCATTAATCTATTGAATACTTTTTCCCCACATCCTTCCGTCCACCAAAATAAACCACAATATTTACCCAGAAAAATTATTAATAGTTTTTTCCACCAATATTCACCTGTTTTTGTTGTTGTAGTAATAAACACTGATAATTCCCTGGAAAAATTAAAAAAAATAAAAACTGAAAATGAAGGGCCCTACTTATATCAAACACTGTTTTGTTGTTGTTGTTTTAAAAACAAAAACAAAAAAAATCTACCTGGTCATCACCATACAGAATCATGCACTCGTCAGGATTCGTGCAACTAAAAAAGATGGAAAAAAGGATAAGTGCAAGCTAGTCAGAACACTTCAGTTTAAAAGAAATAAAAATAGTATTGAGTCTAACATACGTTAGACAAAACAAATGCCATGTTCACAGGCAGTGGCAGATTAGCCATTGGGCCAACAGGGCCCATGCCCAGGTGCCCCAGCCAATTGGGGGGCCCCAGAAAAGTGGGCACCCCGATCTGCTCCCACCCTCCTGGCACTCCTCCCCCTCCCTCGCTCTGGCCCAGGGCCCCACAAACCCCTAATCCACCTCTGTGCACAGGTGTGGCATTCTGTGGAGATTAAATTCAGGCCTGGTATAAGGATAAATGTTCTACTTAACTCAAAGGGACAGGGGAGTTGCATCTTACACGGGCGTTAGGTTCTGAAGTCAGCGTGTAAGGTGAAAATCGCGTATAGTCAAATGCTCATTGAGTGGAATGGTGGGCGGAATCGCCCGCACTACAGGTACAGTATTTGTTATTTTTCTCTCTCTTTTTTTTTTGCCGAGTGTGTATAGTTAAAATCGCGTAAGTTAAATGCGCCTATGATGCGACTCCACTGTATATCTACTTATACCGGGGATGAATTTGGTCCCCAGCAGTGTTGTGGACGGACAAGTAAATGTTAATGGAGAGAGAGGGCTATTTATCTTACATATTGCTGATAACAGGTTGGAATATGACGACATTCATGCAGCCTACCCGGTTAAGTGTGAAACCACAACTAACATCATCAAATCAGCAAGCAATACACGTGCAACAGAGATTCCTGATAACCCAATGGCCTAGAAATCACATAAAACTCTGGGATGAAGACCCATGGTCAATAATTCTGCTCCTCAGGCATAATGGAACTTTCTATCACAAAGGTGAAGCTCATCTGTGCAAGAGACAAGAACTTATTAGAGGCTGATCCAACACTGCACAGTGAATTCCCGAAGGAACTGAGGGACACCACAAACCTCACTACCTTCTGCTGCAAGTGAAAGGTACACATCTTTGGCTTCGTTTCTCTGCCATGAATACAGAGAGAGAAGAAACCACACATCACAGGTGTTAGTTACAGTAACTCCTCACTTAATGTCATCCCGGTTAACGTTATTTCATTGTTATGTTGCTGATCAACTAGAGAACATGCTCGTTTAAAGTTGTGTAATGCTCCCTTATAATGTTGTTTGGCAGCCGCCTGCTTTGTCCACTGGTTGCAGAAAGAGCAGCCCGTTGGAGCGAGCTGGGGGGGGGGTTGGAATCAGGGTGGACCGGCAGCCCCCCATCTGCTCCCCTAAGTTCCCTGTGCAGCAGCTGCCCAGCAGGCTATCAATTGCCGGGCAGTTCAGCTGTCCCTCCTCCCCCACCCCACCCCCACTGCTGTGTGCTGCTCCTGCCCTCTGCCTTGGAGCTGCTCCCGGAAGCCTCCTGCTTGCTGTGCAGAGGGGCGGGGAAGAGGGGTGCTAATGTCAGGGTGTCTCCTTGCTGATCTACTTAAAAAGGCAATGTACTTAGAGTGGCGTCAGCATACTTAAAGGGGCAATGCGTGTCTCTCTCGGTCTCTCTCTCTCACACACACACCCACATGCATCCACATCCTTCTTGTAGTGTGGGGCCCAAAACTGGACACAGTACTCCAGATGAGGCCTCATCAATGCCGAACAGAGGGGAAGATCACGTCCCTCGATCTGCTGGCAATGCTCCTACTTATACAGTCCAAAATGCCGTTAGCCTTCTTGGCAACAAGGGCACACTGACTCAAATCCAGCTTCTCATCCAATGTAACCCCTAGGTCCTTTTCTGCAGAACTACTGCCTAGCCACTCGGTCCCAAGTCAGTAGCAGTGCAGGACTCTGTACTTGTCCTTGCTGAACCTCATCAGATTTCTTTTCGCCCAATCCTCTAATTTGTCTAGGTCCCTCTGTTGACCTGGGACTGACAACATGAACATAGAACGTTGCTTACCAATAGTCCAGTTTTAAAGGGATCACTTCCAAACCACTGATCTGGCAGTATGGTTCGAAGTTGGACATCTCATACAACTGGATTTCACGATCCCTGCCAAAAAAAAAAAAAAAGACAGATTTTAAATGAGCAGCAGGTTTCAGTCATCCCTTTGAGGCACTGTAAATCTTTTCTTTTAAACATTTTGTCTTTTAAGATATATATTTTTAATGGGTGTGAAGTGCAGTTAATTTAAGGATGTTGTTTATCTAGCAGTCCCGGAGATTGAAATCTTCTGTTTAACTATCAAACAAGTGTTTTGAGGATGCTGCAAGACCATCTTCTCTACACTGCCCCACTAATGTATCTGATCCCTGACCCCGAGAGACCTCCTCTAAGGGACCAGTCTCCATGTTCATTCCATCCTTGGCCTCTTAGCAGAGGACTCTAACAAGCTTGCAATCTGTGGTGGTGGTGATTTTTCAAATAGGAGCACCCTTTCATTGGCTTGAGATCACCAATCTCATGGCACACAGGCCACTGAGCAGCCATCAGATAGGAATCACTTTTTGTCATTTCATTACCAGTTTGGGCTGGATTTAAATCCTGAACCTGGTATTTAAGGATTTGGGGGTGGGGGTTGGTACAATAATTTAGATTCACGCACTTCAGGACAAGGAACAAGTTTTATTTCTTTAAAGGGGCATGCACAGCTTTATGTTTACAATTATTAATAACCTAATAAATGAATTAATTAATGACAATATGGTCAGCACATGCTTCCCTATTCTGCATTCCCAATCTCACTCTACACGGACCTGGAAGGCCCCTCTGTGGGCGTGAGAGGGGAGCTCAGCCACCATGAGGCTGTCCATAAGAACACCAGCTGTGACAGTGTTTTCGGAACATGAACTCACATCACCAACTGTTTCACTTATGCAGAGTTATTCTGCAAGTTCCCAGCCCCCAGAGATAATTAATGCTAATAATACCACATTCATTTTTAGTTCCGATTCTGGTAAAGAAGAGCACTTACCCAGTTCCCAGGATGAGTTTGTTGTAATGTGTCATGACAGTGAAATCTGTCGCCCACTTAGATTTTTTGTTGACAGGTTTTTCCTAAAAAGTGAGAGAGCTAGTTGTCATCCCTACATTACATGGAAAGACAAGACACCACAGCTGGGGGCCGAGTCTGTTCTTGGGGACACTGTTGCAAACCCACTGAAATGGGTTGCATGGATTAACTAGGAAAAGTATATGTCCTTTATAGCCAGATCCTGCAAAGCACAGGACACTTCCCACTGAATATAATGGAAATTAAGAGGCACTCAGCGTCTCTCGGGGTCAGCCCTTAGTTTGTTTCATTTCCCAAGTCCCTCTGAGTGGAACCATTTCTTACATGCAAAGCTGCTGTCTACAGGATATACCCCACAAGCAAAACACAAAACATTATACGGTGTCAAATTATTATATACAGGTCCAATCCTGCAGGGTGCTAAGCACGCAAGTCCCACTGAACCCTGGTAGAGTTGACAGCCATTGTCACTGGATCAGGACCTACAGCACTCAAATAAGGCTAATACCTCTGAGAAGTTACTCGTGAACAGCATCACACTCTCAGCAAATTGGTGATGTTATTCTTGTTACTGTTTATTATCCCGTGGGCAGGGTTGTGGAGTATTCCAGAACCACCAGAAAAGGAAGGGTGTAGATCAGTGGTTCCCAAAGTGGGGTTCGCAGAACGTTTCAGGGGGTTCGCAAGAAAAAATTCATTAATGGCGGCCAGAGGACTCTGCTGGGACCCAGTTGCAGGGCAGACAGCCCGAGCCCCAGGCAGACCGGGGCCGGGCAGTTTGAGCGGGCAGCCCGAGCCCTCCTGTCAGCCAGGGAGCCGGCAGCCCGAGCCTCGTGGAGAGTGGGCAGTTTGAGCCAGCAGCCCCAGCCCTCCCCTGTCAGCGGGGGAGCCGGCAGCCCCGAACCCCAGCACTCCATGCGGGGTGCAGGTGGCAACTCAGATCCCTGTCCTTGTCAGGCAGGGGAAGTTTGCATCCAGGGCAGTCAGCAGGGGGCCACGCTGAACGTGGGGGGTGGTCCAAGCTAATTTGTCCCTCCCAGGACACCTTCCTCGGCGGAAGAAAAGCTGTTTGCGAGCCAAACAAGCCAGAAGCACGTTGTAGCCAGTGTAGGAGTGTTAAGGTGTCTCAGTAATTGTCCTTCTCTCTGGAGTGCTGATTTCCGTCAGTGAGTGAATCTTCTCAGTTTCTAGTTTGTTGGTTGTTAGCAGTCTCTCTCTGTTATTTTTATTAGAACTTTTGTACACAAGTTCAATGGATAAGTGGCTGAAAAAAGAAAGTGTAAAGACGCTGGAATCAGCTGGTGTTTCCTCAAGTCCAAACTGTGGAAAATCTAAGTCTAATGATCATGATGGTCCTGGAAAGTCACTTACAAAGAAAAGAAAATATGACGATGATTATATAAAATATGGCTTTACATGCCTTGGTGATCAAGAACATCCAAAACCGCTGTGTGTGATTTGTGGTGATGTTCTAGCAAACAGCAGCCTCAAACCTTCTCTACTTCGGCACCATTTAGAAACTAGGCATCCTGCACAACTCGACAAGCCTGTTGATTTTTTCAAGCGAAAATTAGCTAAGAAGAAAAGTGACATTACCAGTTTTATATCCAAAGCAAGTACTGATAATGAAAATGCACTTAAAGCGTCATACCGCGTGAGCTACAGAGTAGCAAAAGCATCAGAAGCCCATACCATAGCAGAGAGCTTGATTGGTCCATGTATAAAAGATGTAGTTCATTGCATGCTCGGAGAAAAGGCTGCAAAAAGGATTGACATGGTACCTTTGTCCAATAATACGTTGTCACGAAGAATTAATGACATGTCAAATAATGTAGAGACCACAATTGTACATAGAGTGAAAAATAGTCCATATTATGCTATACAGTTGGATGAATCAACTGATGTAGCTAATCTAGCTATTTTGCTACTGTTTGTACGTTATGTGAATGAAGGTATGGTTGAAGAAGACTTGTTGTTTTGCCGACCATTGGAAGAACGTACAACTGGAGAAGATATCTTCAATCTGACTAATGCATATTTTCAAGAAAAGGAAATAGATTGGTCTCGTTGCCTAGGCATTTGCACTGATGGGGCCACATCAATGACGGGGAATATAACAGTTTTCCATGTGCAAGAGCGAGTTGAATCCCTGATAAAGAAGTTGCAGTTCCGGGGAAGTTGTTTGGAAAACAATCATACTGAGTGTTTCAGTAATCTTCATGACTTCCTGGCAGAACATAAACTTCAGTTGGATCAGTGCACTAAAACCAATATAATTGCACACCTAAAAGGACTTTGCACAACTTTCAGGGAATACTTTCCAGCTATGTCAGGCGATAATGACTGAATTCGCAACCCTTTTGATGATACCACTTTCTCAACACAGATATTAAACACCAAGGAAAAAGAGAAATTGATTGAGATCTCCTGTGATTACGAACTGAAAAGGAGTTTCAGAAATCTAACATTGATCAACTTTTGGCGTTTAAGAAACGAATACCCCTTTCTGGCAGAAAAAGCTGCTGCCGTTTTGTTACCATTTTCAACAACATACTTATGCGAGAAAGCATTTTCCTCGTATGCACATCTGAAAACCAAATACAGACACAGACTTGATGCCGAACCAGACCTGAGATTTTATCTTTCTCCAGTGGTTCCAGACTTCCAAGAGCTATGCAGAGCAAAGCAAGCGAAATCCATCACACTGAGGAAATTTAAACTTAAATCCCTGGAAATATTCATTTTTAGGAGGGGGTTCACAAGATGTCACAATTTAGTGAAAGGGGTTCGTGGGCTGTTAAAGTTTGGAAACCACTGGTCTAGATATACTTGTTCCTGCCTCAGCTCAGGGAGCTTTCTAGATGACCTCTTGAGGTCCCTTCCAGCCCTACATGTATGATCCTTTCTCTACCTTGCTTGTGTAGTTTCAGTTAAATTCAACTGCATTTAACATCTACTTTTCAAAGTCACCTCAGGAAAAGCCAGGAGGGTGCTCAGGACCTCTGCAAATTCAGCCATTACATACTTTTATTCCAAACACAGCATGTAAAGAACCATTCTGCTTTAAATCACCATAGAACAAGGGAGCATAATAAAAACGTATATGTTAAGAGCAGTTCCCTATCATACCGGTAATATAGCAGAATCAATCATGAGTATCATTATTTACAATGTTGTAATTAAAATAAACAATTTAATAGTCAATGAAATCAAGAGTTCTAGCATTTCCATGAAACATGAGCGGTTAATGAGAAAATAAAATGCACATACAAAAACCATCTTGCTTCGTTTCAGCTTTAGTTGTGGAGACCAGAAGGAAATAACTCCATCTTCTTGGGTCATTACTAAGGTGTTGTCAAACAGAGAACAAATGCGTAGGACAGGCTCTCCATGAGAGCGTTCTTCTATCACAGCAGGAAGCGAGAATGTCAGCTCCTTTAATCGGGCAGATGACATATCTTGTTCTGCATATTCTAGCTGCATGTATGTGCAGAACTCGTCCTAGTACAGAAAAGAGCTGGTGATTCATAATTATAATAGAATGGCAGCTAATATGTTACTATGGTGGTGCCCAGAGGCCCCAGTGAGAGTTGGGGCCTTTTTGTGCTAGGCATTTTACAAACATACAGAAAAACAAGGTACCTGCCACAATGAAATTGTAATCTAAGATGAAACAAGTTGATGCAATAAATAGAAGGAATGTGAGGGAGAGGACGAAGGCAAATGCAAGAGGAATATGCTGCTACACAGACCAGCAAGGGCCCCTGTGCTTAAATTCTTTGCTGAACCATGTCTTATGTTCACAACTTGAGGGTTACACATTTTTTATTTAGAATAATAAATGATAATAATATATTATTATTATAAGATAAACAAATATATCAGCAATCCTCACTGGCCATCTACCTAGTCATTATTTCTAGCAGGCAGAAACAATGTCACATTCTATATTAATATCATGAGATGCAGGTACTTTATTTTTTGAGCACCAATTGCATGCTTAGTGCTGTACAGAACAAAGAGAGCATTGACAAGACGCTGGAGCTGTGAATTTATGTAAGTTTGATTGAAAAAGGATTCCAGGATCATTTTCCTAACTTCTTGCTCATTTAAGTCAAAATTCAACCATGAGACTTGGACTCCTTCCTAGGTCATACTCTAAAGTAGGACAAAATGATGCATGCTGTGGAATATTTTCAATTTGAAAAAATAAATCTCATTTTAATACTCTCTCTCTCTTTTAAAAAAAATTCTGTAAACTGTAATTATATACTTTGCCCTTCCCTTTGAATTAAATTTCCACCACTGATTTAAAAAGGTTGGATAAAATAAACTTTTAGTCCCACTTGAGTTATGTCTCCGGAAGTTGCGGATCTGCGATTCTCACACACATTCCTTACTGACAAAGTTTTGTTCCACCAATTGCAAAAAGCCCCCAAAACAAACACCACCCACATACACTCACTCACCCACTGAATTCTTCCAGTTGCAGCACAGTCTATTTTCATGAAAAGTTTTTGTATTTGTCCATCACTCTATGGGAAAAGGCATATTAAAAGTATTGTTAAATATTACAAGTACAATATATGAAGAATAATCAAAAGATTTTAAGTTTTCATAGTGCATCTCTCCCCAGCTAGGGACAACGGGTTTTGCAGATGCTACATTATTTAAATTTAAAAAAAAATTCTGTTGAATATAAAAATTTGATTTCCTAGCTTGTTTCCAAATGTGAATCACATTGGAATAGTCCAATTTTGTTATGTTTTATCTAAACTTTTCAAATCCTCAGATCCGAAGACTGAACACAGAAGAAAAAGTTCCAGATGTTGTTCAGATCTGTTAAGAGAGTTGTCCTAAAGGGTCCAATCCTGCAGTGTTTACTCAGGAGAACTCCCAGTTTCAAGCCCAAAATGGGAACTTTAACACTGATATGCTCGGAATTTTTATTACAGATGTATAACGTTCTCAGGTTTGCAGGAAGAAGCCGGTCAATCCAATAGCTCATGGATCAAATATATTCAAGATTTCAGGGTTATGCCCACAGAGCTGACCTAGACTTTAATGTAAAAGGTTTTCCATTATACAACTTTTTAAAGAGAATTGCTCACTTACTGTTTTATGTGGTGCCATACACTTCTTCATTACCTGCTTGAATTTCTCGATATCCAGTGATTTACATCCATTCTTTTCTAACCCCTGAAAGCAGAAGCAGCAACAGACAAAGCACAGTTAGCTACTGGAGAAGATTACCTTTGGTTTGCTTATTGTAAAAGAGCATTGTTATGTGAGTACCTTAACATGAGCCTAATCTTCAGGACCATTTCCTCTTTAAAACTTGGTCATAGTCTTATACTATATATGGTGGGATGCCACCTGAATTTTTACAGTACACTAGCCTAGAAAACATGATATAGCCTTAGCTAGCATTACCATAGATAGATGCTTAGATATGCATGTATCAGCCTATTGCTCTAAATTATAATGTTTCGGCTGAGATCTCTCGTGCTTTCTTACTCCCGAATTTTTTTTTTAATAATATCAAGAAAATCTGTGTAGCTATTTTTTAGTTACCTGAATGTGATAATAATATTGTTTATCCCACTCATTAAAAATAACTTCCAAACCCTTGCCAAAAAAGTATTCAGATTGGTTTTGCACTAGGATACATAAAAAATTATGGTAGTTTCAAACTTCTAATAAATATAGACTTTTTTGAGAAAGGCTTAGTTTGCTAAATTTGAGAAATGCTGGCAGAGAAAATTATATCTATTAGGGAAATCGTTTCAAGTGTATGTGCCATACTTTAATTTAATTTATTGATTTAATGTGTTAATCTATCTGGATATCCATTAACACTTTTCAGTGCATACATGGGTACCAGCAACTCAAGGAAATGGGAACACAGACAATATTCAAAATGTTTGGTATCCAAGAAGAGTATTACAGCAAGTTATGGAGTGTATAATGGAAAACAACGAGTGTACTTGTAAAGTAGTCTGACATCATCAACCAGAACCAGCCTTTTACTGCGTTCATTTATGACGAATAGGAAGCTTAAGTCAGACCACAAGGTTGGAGAAACATAACAGTAACAGGAACGTTATATGAAAAGGAACAACATGCTCCTCTAGTCTGACCCTTCTAACATGCTGCTGTTAGTAAGGGTTGGCATAGCTGTAAATGCTATAGTACTGCTTGGCCAGTCCATCCTATCACAGGACCCGGTGTCAAGGGAGACTTCTCGATAGGATATTGTGGGTTTGTAATACATATCAGACTGTTGTTCCATAGATCCAACACAGAGAGGGCCCACCTGTTCCATACAGAAGTGGGTGGCTTAATCGCTTCCCTCCAGACCTAGCAGGGAACTCTCTGGTCTGTATGGGGGGGTAATAGGGGAGAAAGAGGGTAGCTGGGAGGAGAAGTGGGTTGGCTGAAGGGAACGTGTAAATCCTCCTCCATCTGGTCTCAAGGAAGGGCCCTGGAAAAGTTAATACATCTTGGAGCTGTACCATCTTTGTGGTATAATCCCTGAGTCTCGGAGGCCGACACAGACAGAGGAGAGTCCAATGAAGTCATGCTGCCAGGGAGCTGGATGAAGCTACCAGGGCCAAGGAAGGGGCACAGGATGTCTGGGTGAGCAGCCCTGGCCTCCCTAGACCCACCAGGTTTGGGGCAATCTCTGGGTCACGTTCCACAAGTGAGGAAGGAGAAGTTCAATCCTCCCCATGGCCAATGGGGCAATTTGGAACAGTGGTCAATGTCCCATCTACCAGCCTGCAATGATGTTCAGGTCCATGAACTGAGCAAATACATCTGTTTCCCCACCATAAATCTGAAAATATGACCCTCAGGCACAGACTACAATTGGCCCCGATTTCCCCACTGGGCTCTAAATCGGTGTGAAAAAATGTATTAATAGAGTCTAACCTGAAAGTGATGAATTGTTCCTCGCTTTTTATTTTTCCTTCTCTTGTTCTTTCCTTCCATCTCTTCTTTTAACTTCCCTATCACTATACTCTTTTGTCTCTTTTTCTTCCTTCTACTGTTTTAATGTCTCTCTCCTATCACTGCCCCTTCCCTGGCTCCCCGTCCTTTCTTTTCCCTAGCCCCCACCTCATCTCACTCTCCATCCTCTTTCCCTATTTCTTCTCTGCCTCTCCCTCCCTGCAGGGCCCAATCCAAATCACATAAAAGACCTTCAAGTATCAGAGGGGTAGCCGTGTTAGTCTGGATCTGTAAATGCATCCGACGAAGCGGGTATTCACCCACGAAAGCTCATGCTCCACTACGTCTGTTAGTCTATAACAGGGGTCGGCAACCTTTCAGAAGTGGTGTGCCAAGTCTTCATTTATTCACTCTAAGTTAAGGTTTTGCATGCCAGTAACACATTTTAACGTTTTTAGGAGGTCTCTTTCTATAGTCTATAACATATAACTAAACTATTGCTGTATGTAAAGTAAATACGGTTTTTAAAATGTTTAAGAAGCTTCATTTAAATTAAATTAAAATGCAGAGCCCCTTGGACCGGTAGCCAGGACCCAATCAGTGTGAGTGCCACTGAAAATCAGCTCGCGTGCCGCCTTCGGCACACATGCCATAGATTGCCTACCCCTGGTCTATAAGGTGCCACAGGACTCTTTGCTGCTATAAAAGACCTTGGAACAGCTCCCATGGACTTCAGTTGGATTGGGCCCTTCACTCCCCTTCCCCCCCCCCCCCCCCTTCTCGTTTCTCTCACTGGCCCCTCTTCTGGGTCACCCTTGTTTGTTTCTCCCTCCAGCCATGTAGCCCTGTTTCACTTTCCCCTTCCTCCCTTTTGCTGACCCCCTGTGGGAGCACAGGTGCTCTGAGCTAGTAGGACATGCTTGGCTAGAAGTGCAAGTAAGTGTCAGTTTGAGCCTGAGCATTGAGTTTTGTTCATTTCAGACCATAGATTAATGCCTCGGAGTGCTATTTCTAGGGCTTGAATTCAAACAGATGGGAGGAGTCATTGCACTTCCAGAACTGATGACTGCACTGCTCAGCTTATCAAACTCCCTCTAAAAGGTTGCAACATTTGTGCAGGTTTCAGGAAGCCGCTAGCATGGGGCTTAGTCAGCACATCCATCTCATTTTGCAGTTGGCTCATTGACTCCTTCACAAGCAACTTGCCAAGTTAAAAAACTGCTATTTTAGTTACTGCAGTGATTCTCAAGCTTTTTGATAATTTGGCTCATCTCATCTATGGGATGGCCCCATCACCACAGTATCGGAGCACCTGTAATGTATTTATCCTCACAACACCCCGGGGAAATAGGGAAGTGCAATTACCCCCACATTTGCAGACGGGGAACTGAGGCCCAGAGAGGCTAAGCAACTTGCCCAAAAATCACACCAGAAGTCTGAGATGGAGCAGCGAATTGAATTCAGATCTGTCAAGTACCAGGCTAGCACCCTGATCAGCCGTTCTCTGACAGAAACTTCCCCGGCCATTCACAGTCATGCAGAACACCACCTTGGGACTTCTAGAACAATAGCAGCATTAGGGAAGTAGTTAGGTATTGGATTGCAACAAGTATCCTCTTTGGAGAAAAACAAAGTACCATGCTATCTCCACTGCATGTTTCCCTTGTACCTGCTCCTCCTCTCCCTTTGCACATGCCGCCTGGCCACCAGCTCCCTTCTCCTGATACCTGGGTGTTAGGTTTCCTTCCCCCACAGACATTCCTCTCCTTCCATTAGTTCCTGCCTTCTCTCCTTGCAACAACTCCTGATGGTGGTTGGCGACTCCAGTTCCTGAGCACAGCTCCCATTTCCCCTCTTACTCCTACCAAACAGCAGCTCCTCACTAGGAAATTCACACTGGTGTAACTTCAGCGTAAAGGAGATTGCAACAGTGCTGTTGTCTGCCATTAGGGTTTTGCACTGGTGTAACTACACTGATGTACAGGCCACTGGTAGATCTGCTCTCTCTGTATATTGTTCTTTGAAATCATTGGGAGTTCACTGTATTTCTGTTATTTAATGCAATAACTTTACTGGAGAGCCCCTGATCACTTTTGCTGCTTGTCCTTTTACAGAACAATCTGGGTATAAAGAAATGATCCACATATTGGGGTTTTAGAATCCAAACAACCTGATTTTAGAACACTGATCCTAAAATATTTGCATGAAGCAAATTGTATTATTTTGTACAAAGACATGTTCCAAAAAGAATGTTCAAATCTTCTGGGCATTCTGCTAGGCATATGCATTAAGAAAACCCCATATATAGTTCAGAGAAAAAAAGAAAGTTTGTCAAGTTAACAATTAAATCCACAAGTTCAGCCTGAACTATTCTTTACCAAAAAGCAAACTAGGACAGACCACAGTTCTGAGAAACAAACATGGGTGTGA
>NW_027052711.1:144267-199785 GCF_011386835.1 Chrysemys picta bellii
GAAATTCCAGTTCATGGAGGATTTTGAGATTTCTAAATTTTGTGTTCATTCTGAATCGGAACAAAACCTGAAAATTAAATGCTCCAGGAAAAAAAATTTCGATTAAAAAATTCTTTTCAAATTTATCCAAATATTTTGTTTCAACAAAATCAAAACATTTTATTTCAGTGTTGACTTTTGACTTTATTATATTATATTTTATAATGTATAATACAGAATTTTTAAAAATTCAAAATGGAAAGTCATTTTAAAAGGAAAGATCAAAATGTTTTGTTCAGAAAAAGCTGAAATGTCTTTTTTGAACTATTTCCCCCCTTTCTCTGAAATTTCATGAAAAACAACATGATTTTGCAAAGCATTTTTATTTAAACTGAACTGTGTTTTTCCCAAGGAAAACTGTTCTGTTGAAATTTTAGTAAAAATCATCAGTGCTGGTATACACCTCTACCTCGATATAACGCTGTCCTTGGGAGCCAAAAAATCTTACCGCTAAGTGAAACTGCGTTATATTGAACTTGCTTTGATCCACCGGAGTGCGCAGCTCCGCCCCCCCAGAGCACTGCTTTACTGCGTTAGATCCGAATTCGTGTTATATCGAGTCGCATTATATCGGAGTAGAGGTGTATTTGTCATCAACACATAGAGAGGTTTAGTATCTCTTAAAAGCAAGTATAGATGATAAATAATGAGTTGTGCATTATGCCTACTTAGAGAGCAGTAGGAATTAAATTGTTATAATCTAAATATGGTGGAAAATAATATCCTGATCTCTGGAAAACCTGCTGCTACAATATAATTCTATTTTAACATTTTGGTTTTATCCTTCACTAGAGAACAATTAAGTTGTGTTCAAGATTTAAGCAGGCTTAGAATGAACAAATCAATCTTGTTCTTCTTTTTCCTTCCCAAGCTGTAGACACAAGTATCACTCAACTCGTATTTCTGAGGACTCGCGCAGTGAAATTTGAATCAACTGCAGCCTCTCTTATTTCCAATGGGCCTCAAGGTAGGAGTTAATAACGCTAGCGTTTACTACAATATGTTGCATCTCTAAGAAATAGGATTTTTAAAAAATGATTCATGCTACTAAATTGATTTTAAAAACTCCAGACGATTATGGTTTTTCCAGAAAAAGAGCATTAAACAATTCTTACCTTCTTTGGGACCATGACTAATTGCCGCCTTTGATCCAACTCAGTTCCCACAACACCTTGCACTCTGGAAACCAACTTCCAGCCAAGAAGAAACGCATAGCTTTCCCTTCAGAGCCCATCAACAGCTCATTCCTTAAACCTGCATAATCTTTCTAGGGCTACATCTACACTATGAGTGGGAGGTGTGATTCCCCTGCTTGCATACACATAGTCACACTAGCTTGACGAGAGTTAGTGCAAGCATAAATAGTAGTGTGGGTGGTCACAGAGCATGGGCAGTGGCAGCAAGGCTTAGCCACGCCAGGTATGTACCCAGGGGCTTCAGGAGGGCTTCTATTCAGCACAGCTAAACTGTGTTTCCACTGCTGCTGCCCCCGCTACTACAGCTACTTTACTATTTGCACTTGCACTAGTTCTCATCCAAGTTCTCATCCAAGCTAGTGTGACTATGTGTATGCAAGCATGGGAATCGCAAGCCCAGCATGTACTCTAGGTATCCCCTAAGATACAGCCTTTCCTATCCATCCATACAGCTAAAACTCTCATCAAGGTTCTCATCATCTTGTCTCAATTAAAGCAACATCCTTCTCTCTGGCCTTGACAAGTGCAATCTTGCCCTGCTCAGATCCATTCAAAATGCTGCTTCAAAGGTAATTTCCTAGCACATCGCTGTGATCACGTCACTCCTCTTTGCTTTCCTTCACTAGCCCCCCGCTTCTCTATTGCATCAAACATAATCTGCTTGCATTCACTTCCAAGGCCCTTCACAGTCTGTCCCCACATTGCCTGTCACCTCTCATTTACTATTGAGATATCAGCTCCCACCTCTGATTGGCCCATGGGAGAACTTCGATTGCCCACTTGCTGAATTTTCAAATAATCACCTTCGTGCTTTCCTCATGGTGCTCCTCATACTTAGGAGAAGTTCCCTGTAAACATCTGCAAAGCTACATTCTCCAAAACCCTCCTTTGTCATGATGCCTACAAAAATGTTGACAACGATTAGGCCACTGATGTGCTGAGACCACAGCCTGTCATGTTGACCAATATTGTCTCATTGGTTCCTTGTACTCCTCTGTCTGTATCGGTCTCTTGTCCCTTGTCTTATTATAAGCTCTTTAGGGCAGGGACTGGGTATCTGTTCTGTGTTTGTACAGTTCTTAGCACAATGGGATCCTGGTACTTGACTTGGGCTACTGAGTGCTACGATAATACAAATAATTAATAACTAATTACTGTTGTGTTATGCAGCACAACCTCTGGGACCTTAGCAGTGATCCCATAAGCTGCCAGTAGGCTGCTCCAGAATAGAATTTAGGGCTACTCTACGGCAGGATTCTCTAACCGTTTTTGTACCACTTGGATTGATGCTTCCTCTTGTTTTTGGAATCACATTACATCCCTGTAGCAACTACAGCAATTGTTTACATGGAAAACTAATATGGGAAAGTACTTACACTGAATTGAAAGAAGCTAAAAATACATTATAGCTAGAAATGAGGAGGCAGAACCAGCACTGCGTGAATGGCTAGATCACTGTAGATCAAGTGCCCTGTAGGGGAGAGACCTCGATATCGATAATAAAATTATTATGACTTTTTTCATTAGTCATTACAAACTTGTTTGCATCTTTTCTGAACATTAAGATATAGTTACGCGCACGTTATAGCTAGGATGCTTGGAAATATAACAATACAGTATACTCCTGGTTATCTGAATAGCATGGGGGACACACGGATTTTATCCACATAATTGGGAGTTGGGATAATTTAGAAGGCAGGACAGGGAGCCCTCTGCAGCGCCACTGTCACGGCCCTGCTCACCCACAATTCTGGATGCCTGTGCAGTAGCGATCAGTTGAACAAGGAGGGTTATGAAACAAAAGTTCAGCAGGAAAGAAGTAACCCTCTTTCTGTGAGCTTGCTGAAAAGTCTGTATTATTTCTGGGCCACCACCTGCAGCACTGTCCTGCCAAAGGATGTCTCTGCAGAAGATAGAAGATCCACCTTATAGTGCCCAATGAAGCTGTTAGGTGTAGACCAGGGTATCTCACCTTTTTCTTTGAGGCTCCTCCAACATGCTATAAAAACTCCACAGCCCACCTGTGCCACAATAACTGTTTTTCTGCATATAAAAGCCAGGGTGGCATTAGGGGGAAGCAAGCAGGACAATTGCATGGGTCCCCGCGAATCTAAGCTGCTCAGGCTTTGGCTTCAGCCCTGGGTGCTGCAGTCAGGGCAGCGTGGGCTTTCTGCCCTGGGACCCAATGAGTCTAATGCCAGCTCTGTTTAGTGGACCCCCTGAAACCGGCCTTGGACCCCTGGTTGAGAACTGCTGGCATAGACCAAGTGGCTGCTTTGCAAATTTCCGAAGTGGGCGCACTTTCTCATTCCACCCGTGAGGTTGCTAAGGAGCTTGTGGAGTGTGCTGTGATCCATAGGTGCTGGTGCTGGGGGTGCTGCCGCACCCCCTGGCTTGAAGTAGTTTCCATCACAGACAAGGTTTACAGTTTGGTTCAATGGCTCTCAGCACCCTCACTATACAGATTGTTCCAGCTCCCTGTCTTGATCCTTTCTGGGACAGGAGCCCCTGATGATTTGTAGGCTTCCACAATATGTAGTCTAATCCACCTAGTGATGGAGGACTTGGAAGCTCTGAGTCCCTGGCATTTTGGTGGAAGAACACAAATAGGGAACCTGATCTTTTGATGGATTCTGTACACTCAAGAGATTTTCAATGCTTTTCTGACATCTAATCCGTGCCACTCCTTTTCAGTTGGATGTTGTGGTTTTGGACAGAACAAAGGCAGCACAACCTCTTGGGAAGTGTGGAATTTACCTTAGGAAGAAGGGATTTTGCTGTCCTGAGCACCACCCTGTCTTCATAGTGCAGTACAGCTCCTGAATGGGTGAGGCTGCCAGCTCCGACACTCACCTGGCGGATGTGACAGCTACTAAGAAATGAGTCTATGGATAAATAAAAGGCCAATACGGAAGTCAGAGGCTCAGAGGGACGATTTGTCATGTCAAAGGTCCCATTTTAGGAAAAGTGGCCTGACTACCACTGTGGCTACTTGGACTGCTAGAAGGACTCTGGCTACCTGTGGATTGTCTGCCAAGGAGCACAAGGATCCTGCAAATACCATGCTATTAAGAGCAGATACCTGACCTGCAATGGTCCTGGGCTGCAAGCCTCTCTCTATGCCGCCTTCGAGAAAGTTCAGAATGATTGGAATTTCTGGACTTCTGGGATTTGCATTGTACTCTTGACACCAGTTGTTGAATCTGGAGCAGATAGCGGAGTATGCTTTTAGTATTGATATTTTCTTAGACAAAAACAGTATCTTAATGATTCTGGAGGACAGACTGAGACCTTCTAGAGCTTCCCTCTCAAAAGCAGGCTGTTAGCTGAAGCTGTTTCAGGTCCGGATGAAGCAGAGGACCTTGTTGAGAGGATGCCCAGTTTCCATGGAAGCTGGAGTGAGGGCTCCAGTTTCAGCTGTCACAGCTAAGAGCCAAGGTCTCCTCTGCCAATGAGGAGTTATCAGTGTTACCATTGCCTATTCTTGTTTTAGTTTCTGGACCACTTTCCCCAGTAGTGGAAAGGGTGTAATTGTGGTCAACTATGCAATAAGACATATGTCCGCGTGGATCTGTGGCCTGCCTCCTTTGTGAACTGTTTTGGCCTCTTTGCATTCTTATCATTCACAGGTTGGTTAAAGGGAGGCTGAATGATGAGATTGAAAACCTCCTGATTTCAGGCACCATTCAGCATTATTGATCCTGTGCCTGCTGAGCCAGTTTGGATTTTGGTTCAAGTCCCCTTTGATGTGGCTCTCTCTGAGGAAAATGAGGAACCATTCCACTCTCCTCATTAGTTCTGTTACGTCTGTGTGTAGTGCTGGACTTGTTTCCCCTTGGTTGTTTAAATATGTGACCACAGTCCTATTGTCTGATTGAAGCAGGACATGGTTCCTCCTTAGAGTGGGCTGGAACCTTCACAGAGCTAGCTTGGCAGCTTTAGGAGGTTGACGCTGTGAGCCTTTTCCTCCTGGCTCCAGAGTCCTGGGCTGCTTGAGTCTCCAAATGAGCTCCCTGCCCTCCAGGCTGGTGTCGGTTGTGAGGATTAAAGGATCTGGAAGCCAGATGGGATGTGCCTTGGTGGACATCGTTGTGGACAGACCACCATTGTAAGGAGTTGAACACCTGTGTTGGAACCTGTACTTGATCTTTCATGTGTTCCAGGGAGTTGTCCCACACCGTTAGTATGAAGGATTGAAGACTTCTGATGTGTGATTGTACCTGTGGAGTGACCGCTGTGCTTGAGACCAGGAGTCCTAGCAGTTGGAAGCATAATGCTATGGTAGATCTCCTGCAGCTCTGGATAAAGAAAATAAATTCTCGGATTGATGGGTAGATCTTTGCTACCGAGGTGTCTATTTCTGGTTTATTCTGGTGGATGGAACCAGAGAAAAAACGGTTACCTACCTGTCAGTGTTCTTCGAGATGTGATGTAGACATGTATTTCATGTGGATGTGTGCATGCCCTGTGCACCAGAGCCAGAGAACTTTACCTAGCAGTACCCATGGGGCGGCACTCACATCCTGCAGCCATAGTCCTTCCCTGGCTGTATAAGGGTGCACCACCCAAAACCCCTCAGTTCCTTCACACTGAATGTCAGAAGTACAGACTCTGATGCAGAGGGGACAAAGGGTGGGGCACGGAATACATGTCTGTGTAACCCTTCTGCCTGTCTGAGTTGGCAGCAACAAGGGCCAGGTTCAGTATCTAGAGGTTCCGTTTCAGTAACACAATGCAAAACTGGCTCGAGCCCCCACCCAGTGATCTGGGACAATTACATACCACCCCACTGGGCACCTCTAAGAGGCAATACTTCCCCTCTCGCAAGCACGGAGTCTGAGTGTAGCAAAATCCCTTTAATAAAGGAGGGAAACAATGTGGCATTATGTTGGGGAAACATCACAAACAGGATTCATAACACAAACCATGAGCAAAAGACCCACCCCCAAGTAAGTTTGGCAGTGTCCTTTTTCCCTCAAGGTCTTAAGTCCAGCAACCCAAAAAATCACCCAAAAGTCTCTGTCCCTGATCAGTGCAGCCCCAGAGTTCAAAAGTTTATCTGCAGAGTTTTACCTCCCAGCCTGGGTGGAAATGGGGAGGGGGGGGCACAGCGCAGAGATGTTAAGGGGCACCTTACATGCTCTGAGGCCGACTGCCCCGCCTCACTGTGGGGTTCTGGTGCAGCCTTCATAGAATCATAGAACATCAGGGTTGGAAGGGACCTCAGGAGGTCATCTAGTCCAACCCCCTGCTCAAAGCAGGACCAATTCCCAACTAAATCATCCCAGCTAGGGCTTTGTCAAGTCTGACCTTAAAAACCTCTAAGGAAGGAGATTCCACCACCTCCCTAGGTAACCCATTCCAGTGCTTCATCCTCCTCCTAGTGAAAAAGTTTTTCCTAATATCCAAACTAAACCTCCCCAACTGCAACTTGAGACCATTACTCCTTGTTCTGTCATCAGGTACCACTGAGAACAGTCTAGATCCATCCTCTTTGGAACCCCCTTTCAGGTAGTTGAAAGCAGCTATCAAATCCCCCCCCATTCTTCTCTTCTGCAGACTAAACAATCCCAGTTCCCTCAGCCTCTCCTCACAAGTCACGTGCTCCAGCCCCCTAATCATTTTTGTTGCCCTCCGCTGGAATCTTTCCAATTTTTCCACATCCTTCTTGTAGTGTGGGGCCCAAAACTGGACACAGTACTCCAGATGAGTCCTCACCAATGTCGAATAGAGGGGAACGATCATGTCCCTCGATCTGCTGGCAATGCCCCTACTTATACAGCCCAAAATGCCGTTAGCCTTCTTGGCAACAAGGGCACACTGTCGACTCATATCCAGCTTCTCATCCACTGTAACTCCTAGGTCCTTTTCTGCAGAACTGCTGCCTAGCCATTCGGTCCCTAGTCTGTAACAGTGCATGGGATTTTTCCATCCTAAGTGCAGGACTCTTCACTTGTCCTTGTTGAGCCTCATCAGGTTTCTTTTGGCCCAGTCCTCTAATTTGTCTAGGTCCCTCTGTATCCTGTCCCTACCCTCCAGCATATCTACCACTCCTCCCAGTTTAGTGTCATCTGCAAACTTGTTGAGAGTGCAGTCCACACCATCCTCCAGATCATTAATGAAGTTATTGAACAAAACCGGCCTCAGGACCGACCCCTGGGGCACTCCACTTGAAACCGGCTGCCAACTAGACATGGAGTCGTTTATCACTACCCGTTGAGCCCGACGATCTAGCCAGCTTTCTAGCCACCTTATAGTCCATTCATCCAGCCCATACTTCTTTTAACTTGCTGGCAAGAATACTGTGGGATACTGTATCAAAAGCTTTGCTAAAGTCAAGGAATAACTCCTCCACTGCTTTCCCCTCATCCACAGAGCCTGTTATCTTGTCATTGGAGTCAATTAGGTTAGTCAAGCATGATTTGCCCTTAGTGAATCCATGCTGACTGTTCCTGATCACTTTCCTCTCCTCTAAGTGCTTCAGAATTGATTCCTTGTGGACCTGCTCCATGATTTTTCCAGGGACTGAGGTGAGGCTGACTGGCCTGTAGTTCCCCGGATCCTCCTTCTTCCCTTTTTTAAAGATGGGCACTGCATTAGCCTTTTTCCAGTCATCCGGAACCTCCCCCGATCGCCATGAGTTTTCAAAGATAATGGCCAATGGCTCTGCAATCACATCCGCCAACTCCTTTAGCACCCTCGGATGCAGCGCATCCGGCCCCATGGACTTGTGCTCGTCCAGTTTTTCTAAATAGTCCCGAACCACTTCTTTCTCCACAGAGGGCTGGTCACCTTCTCCCCATACTGTGCTGCCCAGTGCAGCAGTCTGGGAGCTGACCTTGTTCGTGAAGACAGAGGCAAAAAAATCATTGAGTACATTAGCTTTTTCCACATCCTCTGTTACTAGGTTGCCTCCCTCATTCAGTAAGGGGCCCACACTTTCCTTGACTTTCTTCTTGTTGCTAACATACCTGAAGAAACCCTTCTTGTTACTCTTTAACATCTCTTGCTAGCTGCAACTCCAAGTGTGATTTGGCCTTCCTGATTTCACTCCTGCATGCCTGAGCAATATTTTTATACTCCTCCCTGGTCATTTGTCCAATCTTCCACTTCTTGTAAGCTTCTTTTTTGCATTTAAGGTCAGCAAGGATTTCACTGTTAAGCCAAGCTGGTCGCCTGCCATATTTACTGTTCTTTCTACACATTGGGATGGTTTGTTCCTGCAACCTCAATAAGGATTCTTTAAAATACAGCCAGCTCTCCTGGACTCCTTTGCCCCTCATGTTATTCTCCCAGGGGATCCTGCCCATCAGTTCCCTGAGGGAGTCAAAGTCTGCTTTTCTGAAGTCCAGGGTCCGTATTCTGCTGCTCTTTCTTCCTTGTATCAGGATCCTGAACTTGACCATCTCATGGTCACTGCCTCCCAGGTTCCCATCCACCTTTGCTTCCCCTACTAATTCTTCCTGGTTTGTGAGCAGCAGGTCTAGAAGAGCTCTGTCCCTAGTTGGTTCCTCCAGCACTTGCACCAGGAAATTGTCCCCTACACTTTCCAAAAACTTCCTGGATTATCTGTGCACCGCTGTATTGCTGTCCCAGCAGATATCAGGGTGATTAAAGTCTCCCATGAGAACCAGGGCTTGCGATCTAGTAACTTCTGCTAGTTGCCGGAAAAAAGCCTCATCCACCTCATCCCCCTGGTCTGGTGGTCTATAGCAGACTCCCACCACGACATCACCCTTGTTGCTCACACTTCTAAACTTAATCCAGAAACTCTCAGGTTTTTCTGCAGTTTCATACCGGAACTCTGAGCAGTCATGCTGCTCTCTTACATACAGTGCAACTCCGCCACCTTTTCTGCTCAGAGCTCCGGTATGAAACTGCAGAAAAATCTGAGTCTGACTTCCTGAACAGTTTATATCCATCCATGACAGTACTCCAGTCATGTGAGTTATCCCACCAAGTCTCTGTTATTCCAATGACATCATAGTTCCTTGACTGTGCCAGGACTTCCAGTTCTCCCTGCTTGTTTCCCAGGCTTCTTGCATTTGTGTATAGGCACTTAAGATAACTCACTGATTGTCCCGCTTTCTCAGTCTGAGACAGAAGTCCTCCCCTCTTGCACTCTCCTGCTTGTGCTTCCTCCTGGTATCCCATTTCTCCACTTACCTCAGGGCTTGTGTCTCCTTCCCCTGGTGAACCTAGTTTAAAGTTCATCACAAGCTGCTCCGCTGTACCAGCCATCCCACGAGCCACTCCAGCCATCCTGCAAACTGCTCTGCTCCACCAGTCACCCTACAAACATGCTCTGCTCCACCAGCCGCTCAGCAATATAGCTTCAGGGCCCCCCCAGCAATTTTAGCTCTTTAGTGATTTCAGCTTGTAGAAGCAGAGCTCCAGTACTGGTGCACTATTGGCCCAAAGTGAATTCAGCTCAGCAGTCTGTAACTAGACTCCTAATGGAATCAAAACTAGCTCTGATATTCCACAGTGGAGAGAGGAGGTGGTACAATTGGTGTTACCAGCCCACAAAGGGGGCCCATACCATCAGGTACACCTCTCAGTGAACTAAGTGCAAGATCAGAAGACTGAGGGCAAGTCTACACTACTGTGCTACATTCGCACGCTGCTATAGCATGTCTGGTGAAGACGCGCTATGCCGATTGGAGAGCGTCTCCCGCCAACGTAGCACGGTGTGGACACCGCTTTAAGTTGATGTAACTTACATCACTCGGGGGGTGTAGTTGGAGTGCACTGATTATTTCCTATTAGGTGAGATTTGGACTAGGAGATTCTTGAGGAGTTTGCTGGTGAGGGAGATTGACTGGTGTGGCAGGGAGCTAACAGCCTAATTTCTAGCAAAGCTCACTCTTGCTGAGGCAGAAAGTTGTAAACAGAGACTCTGGGTGTCCCCCACAGCCTGTTACACCCTTGCAGCCCCACAGTCCAGGGACCAACAGTGGTTCATGGACCCAAGTTTGTGAACCTCTGCATCCAGCAGTCAAATTCCTACATTTTTGTATTCCTGTCAAAATAGACTTCTGTTTCATTGCTATTAATAAACATTTTCACTGTTTGCTTTTTTCCAGGTTCTGTCAACTTCTGGAGTCTGTTCAGTGGAATCCCCCTTACAGCAAGCTTCATACCTGTAAGTTTGAGCGATGAATTCCAGAGGGCTAAGCTGTGTAGGACTGAGTGAAGCACGCTTCTTACAGTTCAAAGATACACTCCGTATGGGGGAGGAGGGGAAACATTATTGCTTTGCTTTGTTTAATTATGGTAAGTACACATCTGCTCGTTTAGATTTATTATGAGCATTCATATGTTGTAGTTTATTTCCATTATAATCAATATAGTATTATCATGCTGCATGAATTATTAGCTAACAACACAGCCTACATTAATGTCTGTCTCAGTCTAGAGTGAAATCCCACATCAGCAGTATTGCTGTCACTGCGGATGATTCCTTTATTTATGCAGCAGACGATGATGGATATGTGTATGTCTACAGCATCAAGGACTATGCCCTTCAGGACCCAGAGCGAGAACCACCAAAATGTGTGTCTTGTGGATTGGGTTTTTATATATTAAATATTTTTGTATTTGTATTTTTATATGTAAGTATAAAACATATTTTGGAACATATGTGATCTGGGGGAAAAGGGTTTAAAAAAACAAAGTCTTTCTCATGATCTGTGTCTACTTATACTTCTATTTCATTGTAATATTTTAATCCCCTTTTTCCAGATCATGTATGCGCCAAAATGTTTATGCCTTAGCTTGTTCTTAGCATAGCTGAGTATGGTGACCATAGTTCCCATATAAAAAGCAACAGAGGGTCCTGTGGCACCTTTGAGACTAACAGAAGTACTGGGAGCATAAGCTTTCATGGGTAAGAACCTCACTTCTTCAGATGCAAGTCCCATATAACTTCCTTAACAAAATTAATACACTGTGGACCAAATGCAGGCAAATCTCAATATTCAGTGGGAAGGAAGGACTGAGTAAAACCTGGATGAAGACTTCAGGATTTCATCTGGTGCAATGGTTCTTAACCTATTTACTATTACGGGCCACATATGCTTAGCTCTCTATCTGTTATGTGGGCTGCATCCACACAGTATATATACTACCTGTACGGCCCTGAGGATGTCACATGGGTTCCAGCTGTGTACTGATTGGGCTGCAAGCATCATGTGGGTTGTGAGTTGAGAACCACTGATCTGATGACATTTATAACTGTATCTTAGTGGAAGCTACCTAGTAAAAGAAAACAGAGCAATTTCAAAATACATCCAGGGTAAAGTTTTAACGACTTTGTTGCATTTAAAAAAAAATTGCTTTAAAACCATGAATACTTTTTAAAGTCCTTGCTTCTTAGGTAGTGGTTGGTTTACACCTGACACATATTTGCGTATTAACCTGAATTATATGTATAATGCATATTTATTCTCTATATTGCCATAGATGTGAATCATTGGAGAGCTCATGTAAATATAGTTGTATCGTAAGTACTGTCTCATGTGTCTTTAACAGAATATTTTTTGATGTATAAATACACAAACCTGCACGTGTTGCTTGATATAAATATAATTAGGTTTTATGTCTATTGTGATAACACCTAAGAGCCTCAGTCATGAGTCACAATCCCTGGTCCATCTTCCACTATTATACGATGATCATGTGCAGTAAATACTTTTCAAATTACATAAACTCATTTATGGTTCACTTCGGTGTCATTCAGCACTATCATACTATACTATATCAGATATTGCTTTGAGCTGTAATCCCTTGAAACAATTAATACTGTAGCAGCATTCACATTAAACTTTAGCATTGGCAGAAATGACCCATGTAGACAATTTGTAACACAAGAAATTTCTAATGACAAAATGTAAGTGACATGGTGTCATAAGTCTTTAGTTATATATGGTGCTTAAGTAGATTTGTTCTGATTATCACTTTCATTTTGATAGCGTAGAGGTGGTTGATGAAGAAAAAGTCCTGCTTTCCTCTTCTATTGATTGTACCGTTCGTCTGTGGAGTCTGGATGGAGAGTACATTGGTAAGGCTTATATCTACAAAAACAGCATGGCTATGCTAGTCAACTTTAAAAAGGAGTGGCATACACAAAAATATCTACTCAAGTAGCCCCCTATGGACATTCATAAACTCCCAGGCTGCTGTATCCATAGGCTAATAAATTATCTTAGCCAGAGGATTCTCAGCTCACAGTGGAGTATTTCATGTTAGGACTTATAAGTTTTCTTGTATAAGCAGGCCCTGTTTCAGTTCTACATGGGCTACGTCTGGCTCAAGAGGCAAGATTTGCCCACCCCTGAAATAGGTGCTCTATTATTTAATTCCAGTGAAAGCCAGCAGTGGCATTAAAATAGTGTATGATAAAACTGCTTTCCAATACAGAGCTTTCTAAGGAGGTAGAGTATGGCCAAACCATATTTAGAAGTGTCTGTCTTTCAGTTCAAAGCACTAAAGCTTAGATTTTAAGGTATTTACATGCCTAAAGATGCAGATAGGCTCCTAGTGGGGGATCTTGCAATCAATAGGAGTTAGGTGCATAGGCACTTTTGAAAATTCCATTACATGCTAGCTGCATATTTAGACACTTAATTAAAATACTTTTAAAAATCTATACTTAAGTGCCTGATCCAACACACCCACTCAAGCAAACATATATTTTGAGTGGCCTCAGAGGCATTGGATCAGACCCTAATGAAATAAAATCTTCTGACAAACTACTTTGCAATTAAAGACTTTTCTGTTTAGTTTATTTCATCCACAAAAGTTTTTAAACCACAACTGCTCTTCCAAGACAAAATTTCTTTTGAAAGGTCTTCCCAGCAGCAGAAGTTTGTATACTTTAAAAAGTAAATTTTTTAAAGAATTGCTCTTTGTCTTAGTTGCGACTTCCCTTGATATTAGGAGGAGGCTTGGGGCCTTTGGCCCCAAGGGTGTACCCTTTGAAACTTTACAATGCCTGCTTGTTTATATTTTCTTTCTAGGGACTTTTGGGCAGGCAGAACCATGGGAAATTTCCACACCTGCCTCCTGGAAACATCCCAGGGTTCCCTATGAAATCTTGATAGACCCACAAAGCATGCCAATTCACCCCATGCTAGAAGGAGAGCCACCTGTCTTACAACTCATAAACACAGAGCCAAGTAATGTAACTCTGGAAAACTCCTTATCTAAGGTTTGTGTATAGACAGCAAAGTGGGGTGTATTTCATGTGGGCTAGCTGTTTTACATGCCTTGCTGTCATCTAGTAAAGTGCACATGTAGGAAAATGATGTAATAGATTTATTTAAGGCATTTGTAAGGCAAATGGATTGAAACTGTCTAGCTATAGGTTTCAAAATGTAAACAGGGATTCATTAAGTAGGTGTATTTCAAGTGGGAGCCTACAGGCATCAGTTCTGGGCCCTACCCTGTTCAATGTTTTTTATCAATGACCTGAAAGAAAAGAAAATCATTACTGGGGAAGTTTTGGGTTGTGGTAAATAACAAAGAACTAGTCATTGCTTCAGTGTTTTCTGGATGGTTTGGTAAGCTGGGTACCAGCAAATGTGTTTCAGTAGGGCCAAACAAAGTCATACATCTAGGCCTGAAGAATGCAGGTGCCACGCTCACAGGACAGGGGACTCTATCCTAGGAAATAGTGACTCTGAAAAGACTTGAGCCATGGTGGACAATCAGCTTAACGTGAAATCCCAGTGCAATATTACGGCCAAAAGAGAATATAGAGTAGGAGGAGAGAGATTATATTACCTTTGTATCTGGCACTGGTGCAACCACTACTGTGTCCAGTTCTTGTGTCCACAATTGAGAAGGATGTTGATAAATCATAGAAGGTTTAGAGAAGAACCAAGAGAATAATTAAAGGATTGGAAAATACACTTTACACGAGATTGAAGGAACTCAATCCGTTTAGTTTAATAAAAGGTTAGGAGTGACTTGACCATAGTTTCAGTATCTACATGGGGAACAGATATTGAATAATGGCCTCTTCCATCTAGCAGAGAAAGGTATAACAAGATCCAATAGCTGGAAGCTAAAGCTAGACAAATTCAGACTAGAAATAAGACATACATGTTTAATAGTGAGGGTAATCAACCCCTGAAACAACTTAAAGGTTGTGGTACATTCTCCAGCACTAGAATTTTTTAACTCAAGATTGGATGTTTTCCAAAAAGATATGTTCTGATTCAAACAGAAATGAATTCAGGGAAGTCCTATGACCTTGTTATGCAGGTCAGACTAAATGACCATGATAGTCCTTTTTGGCCTTATATCTGTGAATAGACAACTTACAGCCCAGTTTTCATTTCTTACCTTTAAACCATAGTGTCTAGGACTTTTCTCCTGAAAATCCTAGCGCAGGTGCACACAGTTGTGTTTCGGTGCAGCTGAAGACTACATGTGAGCATAGTTAAGATTAGACTAGGCACAGGCCCCTACATTGAACATATGCAAGTATCTGGCCCCTGGCATACCTGTACCTTTACTTGCAAGTACCCATCGTATTGGGAAAAAGGGGTGGGAACAAAATGGGTTTGTTCCTTCTGAGTTCTCAGTATCCGTTTCACAATATAGGGATTGCTCTAGTTTCATTGTCTTTTCTCTTTTTAAATAGCGATCAGTGTGTAGTGGTTCAAGTCAGTGTTCTCTTGAAAAGAATTCCCATAAATCTTCCATTCCAATTATCTGTCTAGCTCCTGATTAGTCTTTTTCCATATATAAGATAGAATAAGCTGTGATTTGAATCTCAACAAGACTAAAGCTCAGGCAGACTGGCACAGTGGGCTATAGGAATTAGTTTCTTTTAAAATAAAATCCATTAAGAGGAAGAAGTCCTCCTGGTAGTCTAGCAATCAAGGCTTGCCTCCATTTTCCTTCTCAAACCAGAATGCTGTATCAGCAAAAAAACATTTGAAATAAGCAGGTAAAAGTAGTTTATAAAAGAGTTCAGTCCACATACATGAAGCTAAAATTGATAGTATTTCATGCTGTATCCTAAATAGTAAGCAAATACTGAGTAAAGAGTGCATGCAGCCTGCTAAATGCATATTCTCACTAATACAATCTGCACACGCTTGAAGAATTGTCACAATAAGGGTTCATGCAAATTGATGCCTTACATAAGATTGTAACCTGAGAGCCTTCCAAATAAATGTAACAATTAACATACATGTATGACATTGACTACATTTAATTCATCCCTCATCCCAGTTTTAAAGCAACTGTTTTCTTCCAAAAAATTTTTAAATGGTTTACTCAAACTTGTAAAGGTGCCCCAGAAGGGGCAGGATTAGACAGAAGGGCCATCATGGCAGTAATATGAAGGAATGTAGTGGTAGTCTAAATACTTCCTGCATTGCTGAGTGTTCTCTTGGTGCGTTTTTAGCATGAAGTGAGCTATAACCCCAAACTTCCCCAAGTCACCAATCCTGACCTGGATATCAAAGAGGAAATCAACCAGCAGTCTTATGCACAAGCTTTGGGTAAAAGGTAAAATGAAAACAAGGCCACCAGGTACATTAATTTTTCCTCACTTTCAAAACAAATTAATATTTCATGCTTTCAATTTTCTTTCCCTAGATTGAAGCAGGAGCATTACAAGAAGATAAAGAGACCACTTGCTCCTGGGGGACAGAGTACATATCACATAATCAACAGCTATGAAGTTGTCATTGCTCCACCAATATGTGAAAAGCCTGACTTGTCTGTTCTTGGCACAGACTACTTTTATGAAGAATCATTAGGGGAAGATTAGAGCAATAATTCTGTAGGTAAACTGAGCACATGACCATCTGTCTCTTCAGTGGTAGCAAAGCAGTTTGTTATTTTTGTTCCTGGTCTAATTTTTCCTCTGTTTTGACAGAAATACACTTAAAATATGCAGATGTTTCTTAATCACTTCTGGACAGTTTATTCTTCTAAGCTTCTTACTTTAGTGGCTCATCAGTTAATTCTATAGAGCTGGACTTATGTGGCATTTAAACAAGAATTATATAAGCACAAAGTGAAACCAGAACATGACTGTTAAATAAACAATTCCCTATTAACTAGAGCCTGGTGATATAATAGCACTGTGGAGGCATAGTACATCTGCACACTTAAGGCCTCAGCAACCTTGTTTTAGGTCTAGTGAGACTTATTCAACCTGCTCTCTGGCTTTGGGGGTCTAAGCTATGGTTGGTGTATTGCATATACTCCTGGGGGACTTCTGCACCAAAAAAATTAAAAATGTCATGCACAATATTTTAAAATTCTGTAAAATTCTGCATATTTTATTTGTCAAAATAACACAATATAATCATACCAGTTTCAATTATTTTTGGTCATTTATTTCAAAATACCTGTCAGCAAGTATGTCTGCAACAGTACAGACAACAAAAAAGATTCAGGAAATGTTTCTTGACAAATATTTTGTAAGTTAGGCATATTAATACAGAACTGAGTAATAATTCATTTAACCTACACTACAGGACCATATTTCCCACACCCCTCAGCAGTGCAAAGGCTATTGGAGTCAGGGGTAACGGAGGATCTGAGGGAGAGGGAAGTAAATTGCTGGGAAGGAGCCTGGGTGTGAACTTGGAGGGTTGTTGGGTATCGATGGGAAAAGTATGGACCAGGTTTTTTTGGGGGCAGGGAGGGATTGTTAGGGAGCTTCTCCCATTCAGTCAGGCACATCTGCCGATCCCCAGGTGTCCCTGCACTCTCATGTGTCCCTCTCCTCCACCCCCACTCAGACACCCACTCCCCCATCTGGCCTTGCACCACCTCCCCCATGTGGCTCTGTGCCCCCACTCAGCCACCCTCTGTCCTCCCTCCCCCATCACCATATGGCCCTGTGCCTCCACTCCCATTCAGCCCCTGCCCTGGTCCATCCTCCCCAATTAACCCTTATAAGCCCCCATCTGACCCCCCCCAACCCTATGCTGTCTCCCTATAGCCCCCCCATCTCCTGACCTGGCCTGACAGGCACTGCAAAGACAGCAGGCTCTTTCTCTCCCCTAGCTGGCTGGGAGCAGCTGCTGTGGTCTACTGCCACAGTGCCCTCAGGTGGACAAAATGCAGAACTGCAACAACATTCCAGCTGAAGCTTCCCCCCCGCAAAAAATTAAAAATATGCATGGCTCATTAATTATCTGCACATGCTGTAGTGCAGAATTTCCCCAGGAGTAGCATGTGCACCTGAAATGGAGTAGATCAGTACTGGGAAAGTAAGCAGTGATCAGAAGAGCCTGCCCTGTCAAACAGTGCTCTGATACTACAGCTACTTAGGGTAGCTCAGGATGGGCCAAGGCATGAGGGAGCTGAGCAGCTGGGTAAAAGCTACAGGCAGGAGTATGCCCCCATCAGAGCTAGTGGAAGAGGCAGGACTGGGGTTGCAGGAGAAACAAACAGGACCAGCAAAAGGGTGTAATTGCCTTCCTTAGTGCTGACTAATCAGGTATGGCCTGCACAATTAAATCAACTCTGTTCAGAGTAGTACTTAAATTGTTCCTTGAAGCAGCCAGCAAGCCTCTCCCAACCACATGCTACTGTCTTGTAGATCTTATTGGGCTGTCCATTTAACAGGAAGGCTTCACCACCACATGGTGTCCTCATCAATTGTTTCTTTGCAAGAAACTTGACCAGAAATCCCTGAGGGGAGAATCTTAACCTTTAACTGGCTTTTCAAGCTGGCCCGCCACCAAAGCTGCTTGCTTACCATGGGAGAAAACAGTTACCTTTTCCGTAGCTGGTATTCTTTGAGATGTGTTGCTCATGTCCATTCCACAGTAGGTATGTGTGCTCGCCCTGTGCACCAGAAGTTTTTCCCTTAGCAGTACCTGTAGAGGAGCACCCCAGCAACCCCTGGAGTAGCACCAGCATGGCACAGTATGAGGGATGCTATGTGCTCCCCTGACCCCCAGTTCCTTCTTACTGGAAAACTCCTACAGTGAGGAAGGAGGGCAGGATGTGGAATGGACATGAGCAACACATCTCAAAGAATACCAGTTACGGAAAAGGTAACTGTCTTTTCTTCTTCGAGTAATTGCTCATGTGTATTCCACAGGAGGGGATTCCCAAGCTATACCTGTTGGAGGTGGGTAGGAGTTCAGACAGACACACACTCAGGACAGAGCACTGCCCTGCCTGGGTTTCTCCAAGACAGCATAAGCAACTAGTGTATGGGTCACTTATAGGCATAGGCTGTTTACAAGTGCTGCACAACTTAAAGCCTGGGGCATGGATCCAGGCACGGTTATTAGAGCCTTTTTTTTTTTTTTACTTTTAAAACTACAGGTACTAACTATCTACAGCACTAAACAACAGTCCAAACAGGGAAGGCTACAGCAAAGAGCTGGAGCAGTGCTTTCTTGCTGCTAGTGACGATGCTTCGGAACTGGGGGTGGAGGAGGGCATAGCGCCTCTTGTACCATGCCATGGTGGCGGCGGTAGGGGCACTCCCCTACAGGTACTGCTAAGGGAAAAACTGGCACCGGTGCAAGTAGTGAGCACACACACCTACTGTGGAATGCACATGAGCAATTACTCAAAGAAGAACATTTCATTTACCATGTTTGTTTGGGATCAACTCCTTTCTGATAAAGGCCAAGAAAGACTTCTGACTGATTTTTAGTATCTCAACTGCAAATCTTCGTCTCTTTAGATCCGCTTTTGAAAGTTTTATGCCCAGCCTTTGCTATTTTAAGTTTCCAGGCAGTCATGCTGTTCCCAGGTGCATGCTGGTTTGTGCAGTTATTCAGAGTAACAAGCCGTTTCTGCTTGGGTAGGCTGAGTATCACAACTCCAATTTTTTCACACTCAATGGGAGGGCGGGGGGGGGGGGGAAGTTCTGTAAGCTTTTGCTCACACAGCACAGCTATTTGGCTTCATTTTTTTTTTTTTTTTTACCATTTGTGACAAAAGACAGTAGTCACACTGAAAACAGTACTGAACAATCAACCCAGCATTTTAGAAAATACCAGTTAGATGAACTTTATTATTAAAGCTCATTAAAAAGGTTTCACAACAAGACGAACAGGATCAGCATCTCCTTCATTTTGCTTTCTCCACATGAAAATGTACTGTTCAACAAGATGAAATCTACTACTTAACATACTACTTAACACCTTTCACCATCTTACTAGTCAGCTAGGGTACAGAACAGTGATAAAGAGTGAAGCTTAGGACAGGAGGTTTATTTTGTTCATTGTAAATTGAACAGCCACTGGCTTTATACAGATATGCCAAATCAGAGATCAAATGACAGAAAAACTACCTTGGGATCTACAAGTGCCTACGACTATTTCAGTTACAATCCTGGTGAAGGAGCAGTAAGTATCATAGCAAAACTGATTTCATCCTTACTGAAGCTAACGGTTAAATACTGCACAGAAGCTTAGTATGAATTCACAATTCCACAGGAATCTGAAAGTTACCAAGTCAATTTTCCCTTTTACGGTAGTCATGATCAGCTTTTTTACTCCCCCGCCCCACCATCATACAACACATTCCAGACAACCTTATGAAAAAAATATATAAATAGTTCCCAGAACTTATGTTACCCCTGCACAATCACATACTAAAGCAACAATATTTTCTTTCATGAGATCAAATTGCTCAATACAATGCAGTGGTCTAGTCCAAGTCCATGCTCGTGGTGTTTTTATCGTTCTGATGACAATCACCATTTTGTTGAGGGATTTCAGCATTATTTTTTTCTTCAATACCTTCATTTGAATGAAGACTGGGTCCATTCAATGGATTTTCCTCTTTAGGAGAGTCAACATTTGGTTTTGGTTGCATCACTATAGGCTCACACACATTGTGTAATTCCTAAGATAAAGAGAGGCACTCAGAATACAATTCATGCAATCAGCAAGCTACCTGATGAGCTAGCACTGCTGTTCAGAGACTGTGATTCCCATTACCTTTGCTTCCTGAGCACAAAGAGGCTGGATATATGCTACCCCTAACGTATCTAGTTTACTTCTTAAACAGGTTATATTAAGGTTCTTTATACAACACTTGGGCACTTTAAGAAAAAAAATTCAGTCTCTCAGAAATGTTGCATTGCTTTAATATTTCCTTACACACCTTGTTATATTTGTATTTACATACTATTGGAAAAGCAGACACTGAATTTTTAACTCTACTGAAAGATGTTTGTAGTGTAAGTTTATCTGCCTAACCCAGATATAGTAAAAACATTCACCACAGAATTTTTACACAATGGATTGTAGCTTCATCCCTTCCTTGCTACTCAGATTAATTATCCTTTAGAGCTGCCAACCAGTTAGAACATACACTGATTACTAAATAATTGCCTAGCGATATCACTAGTCAGTGATTAGAATTAGTTTCAGCACTAACCTTTAGCTTTGCTTTGATTTCACTTGCACGTACAGCTGGATCCTGATCAGAACTCATTTTAGCCTGGGCATTCATAACATTACTCATCCATTCCATCATTTCCTTCACACATTTCTCTACTTCTATCATTTCCGATTCATCAATGTGAATGTATTTCTCATCCTGCATGGAGTTGAATATTTTGAGTTTGTCAATAAGAACCCATTCAATGATATCAGATTATCCAGACAGACCATCCAAGTTGTGTTCTCTCACTATCTAAATATTTGTTACATTACTGCTTACTTTGGAAAGAAAAGTTCACCACAACAAGAAGCGCCATGAAACAGTAAGGCAGAATCAAACCCATTTCTGTCTTTGAGAAACAAGCTCACGGAGAGGAAGGTGGGCTTCACAATGATTTACTAGGAATAACATACCTAGAATTGGGTAAGTTCATACTTTCATGTTAATAGGGCAAATCCTGCCACCCTTGAGAAACCATGCATTAGGTTCTGTAGGGTATAATCCAACCATCTTAGGGCTCCAGTCAGTGCTGTAGGTGGGGGCAATAGAGGGAGAAAAGGTATCCAACTGCACAGTCTGGTATTTTGGCTGGCCTTAGATGGGAGAATTTGGATTTATAAAAATGAAAGCTTGAGTCAACCAGCAGAAGTTACCTTTCATAGCTGGATGAGTCAATTGAATCAGATACCCAGCTGCTTTGATATTTCTGGACCACGTGATATTAATTAGGGCTGTCATGCAATAAAAAAATTAATCACAATTAATCGCATTGTTAAACAGTAATAGAATACCATTTATTTAAATATTTTTGGATGTTTTCCACATTTTCAAATATATTGATTTCAATTACAACACAATACACAGAGTACAGTGCTCACTTTATTTTTTATTTCAAGTATTTGCACTGTAAAACAAAAACAAAAAAGTATTTTTCAACTCCCCCATTACAAGTACTACAGTGCAATCTTGATCATGCAAGTTGAACTTCAAATGTAGAATTATGTACAAAAAAAGAATACATTCAAAAATAAAACCAGTGTAAAATTTTAGAGCCTGCAAGTCCACTCAATCCTACTTCTTGTTTAGCCAATTGCTCAGACAAGTTTGTTTATATTTGCAAGAGATAATGCTGCCCACTTCTTGTTTACAATGTCACTTGAAAGTGAGAACAGGCGTTTGCATGGCACTATTGTAGCTGGCATTGCAATGTATTTACATGACAGATGTGCTAAAAGATTCATATGTCCCTTCATGCTTCAACCACCATTCCAGAGGCCATGTGTCTATGCTGATGACGGGTCTGCTCGATAACAAGCCAAAGCAGTGTGGACCGACGCATGCTCATTTTCCTTTGTCTGAATCAGATGCCACCAGCAGAAGCTTGATTTGCTTTTTTGGTGGTTTGGGTTCTATAGTTTCCGCATCAGAGAGTGTTGCTCTTTTAAGACACCTGAAAGCATGCTCCACACCTCATCCCTCTTCAGATTCTTAAACCTTGGGTCGAGTGCTATAGCTATCCTTAGAAATCTCACATTGGTACCTTCTTTGTGTTTTGTGAAATCTGCAGTGAGAGTGTTCTTCAAATGAACATGTGCTTGGTCATCATCCAAGACTGCCATAACATGAAATATATGGCAGAATGCGGGTAAAACTGAGCAGGGGACATTACTCCTTGGGGGAGAATTATGTCAAATTTAATTAACTTTTTTTTTCTTTTTTTTAAAACGAGTGTCATCAGCATGGAAGCATGTCCTCTGGAATAGTGGCTGAAGCATGAAGGAGCATACAAATGTTTAGCATATCTGGCATGTAAATATCTTGCAATGCCAGTTACAAAAGTGCCATGCAAATGTCCATTCTCACTTTCAGGCGACATTATAAATAAGAAGAGGGCAGCATTATCTCCTGTATAATGTAAACAAACTTGTTTATCTTAGCGATTGGCTGAACAAGAAAGAAGTGGGACTGAGTGGACTTGTAGGCTCTGAAGTTTTACAGTATTTTGGTTTTGAGTGCAGTTATGTAACAAAAAATAAATAAATCTCCATTTGCAAGTTGCACTTTCACGACAAAGATTGCACTACAGTACTTGTATGAGGTGAATTAAATACTATTTTCTTTTATCATTTTTACAGTGCAAATACTTGTAATAAAATACTTTGATTTCAATTACAACACAGAATACAATATATATGAAAATGTAGAAAAACATGCAAAATATTTAAATAAATTTCATTTAGAATTCTATTGTTTAAGAATATGATGAATTGCGATTTTTTTTAGTTAATAGTGTGAGTTAATTGCAATTAATTGACAGCCCTAATATTAATGCAAGTTTGCACTTTAAAAAAAAAACAAAAATTGTTTTCTAGCCCTTCTGGCCATGAAGAAACCCACTCTGAATGGGGCCCTGATGCAGTCCTGTCAGACTGGCTAAACCAGCTTTGAATGTTGTGAATTACCCTCATTCACAAACAGTGTATTGGCTCCAAAATCCAATGGCACCAAGGACCAACCAGATTTCCAAAGGGCAGGTGTGCTATTGTGACTAATCTTATGACAATGGTCAAACAACAGGCACAAACAGAACATACATAAGTTACTTACTCAAGATGAGTAGGGATGTGTATCTGTACAAAAAAGCCTATCACTGGCATCTGAGCCACTTCTCCAATAAAAGGTTTCAGAGTAGCAGCCGTGTTAGTCTGTATCCGCAAAAAGAAGAACAGGAGGACTTGTGGCACCTTAGAGACTAACAAATTTATTAGAGCATAAGCTTTCGTGGACTACAGCCCACTTCTTCGGATGCATATAGAATGGAACATATATTGAGGAGATATATATACACACACATACAGAGAGCATAAACAGATGGGAGTTGTCTTACCACCTCTGAGAGGCCAATTAATTAAGAGAAAAAAAAAAAAAACTTTTGAAGTGATAATCAAGCTAGCCTAGTACAGACAGACAGTTAGATAACAAGTGTGAGAATACTAACAAGGGGAGACAGATTCAATGTCTGTAATGGCTCAGCCATTCCCAGTCCTTATTCAAACCGGAGTTGATTGTGTCTAGTTTGCATATCAATTCTAGCTCAGCAGTTTCTCGTTGGAGTCTGTTTTTGAAGTTTTTCCGTTGTAATATAGCCACCCACAGGTCTGTCACTGAATGACCAGACAGGTTAAAGTGTTCTCCCACTGGTTTTTGAGTATTTTGATTCCTGATGTCAGATTTGTGTCCATTAATTCTTTTGCGTAGAGACTGTCCAGTGGGAGAACACTTTAACCTGTCTGGTCATTCAGTGACAGACCTGCGGGTGGCTATATTACAACAGAAAAACTTCAAAAACAGACTCCAACGAGAAACTGCTGAGCTAGAATTGATATGCAAACTAGACACAATCAACTCCGGTTTGAATAAGGACTGGGAATGGCTGAGCCATTACAGACATTGAATCTGTCTCCCCTTGTTAGTATTCTCACACTTGTTATCTAACTGTCTGTCTGTACTAGGCTAGCTTGATTATCACTTCAAAAGTTTTTTTTTTTTCTCTTAATTAATTGGCCTCTCAGAGGTGGTAAGACAACTCCCACCTGTTTATGCTCTCTGTATGTGTGTATATATATCTCCTCAATATATGTTCCATTCTATATGCATCCGAAGAAGTGGGCTGTAGTCCACGAAAGCTTATGCTCTAATAAATTTGTTAGTCTCTAAGGTGCCACAAGTCCTCCTGTTCTTCTTTCTCCAATAAAGTTGGAAGAGCACAAAACTTGGCTCAAAAAGTTCAGTTATTAAGAATGATAGCCCTCATTCTTTGTGCAAATGCCCTTTTTGACCATAGATACTGAGCAATACAGGTTCAGACTCATTGTCTGTGGGAGATTTGTTGTTGACAAACTATGTTCTTAATTGCGTAGGTCCAGCATACAGGCTACCAATAAGTGAACAGCCCACTTGAGAAGGAGTTTGACACCACTGCCATCTGGTGCAAGTCTGAATGAAATAGCACAGACAAAAGTCAGTCCCCTCCTACTCCCAACCCATTCCCTGTGAGGCTACTTACCTTGTCCCTGTATTCTCCTGCTATTTTGGCATAGTGTTGAAGCTTGTGTCCCAGTTCTTCCAACACCCGTGGTCGCTCCTCAGCTTCTTGGTATCGCATTTCAATTGGAGTACCTAGTTTCTATAGAAAGTAATATTTTCTATGCATTTCATAATTCAAACCTACATTTACAAACAAGTCATTCCTGCAATATTTTGAAAGTTACATTATACAAGAGTGCAAATGGACATACCTTTAATTCATCCAATTTATCTATGTACACCTGTTTAGCTTGGTCCTCTCCATCCTCATACAACCAATCTTCTATCTCTGTTAGGAATGCAGAGAATCTTTGACGATCCTAAGATAAAATTTGGATGCAGTTTAGAATGCCAACCAGGCCAAAATACTTAGTAAGTAAAGGAAAAAGCAGTACAACTGTAGCATGGTCTGTTACGAAGAAGGCTATTTACATTTTTCATAGTCAAGCCCTAAGGCTGTTTTATGCCAGGGGCCGAGAAAACAAGATGCAAAGATAACTTAAAACCACTCTTGTATAACAGCATTTGTTTCTGCACTGAGAACAGCTTGGTTTGAACAAAGAACCCAGCCCAGAAATCTGTCTTACACTGCATGCTTTCCTGTGTGACCACGGAAAGGCACTACCAAAATTCATTTTTGCCTGCCTCATATTGAGGGGACACAGCTATGCAGGGTCTCCTAGCGGGGAACGGGATTTACTACTGCAATTTCTAGAAGTCTGTGCAAGTCAAGCTAAGCTGCAAGGGCGAACGCAGATGAAGGCAAAGCTAACAGAAGTCTGTTCGTTCCCTAATACAGTTGTACCAACTAAAATAAAAGCTGGATAAACTTCAGGAAAAAACAAACCCAAGAAAACCTTGCACTGAACAAGATAATATGGGTATTTTGTCTTTTTTGGATATATTTTAAAGAATCACAAAGGTCTGTTTTGATAACATCTATGCGTTTGGGCAACTCTCTGCTGATATTCAGCAAAACAGGCTGGACCAAATGCTGTCCTTTAGAAAATACAAGGGCAATTTTAGTACATCTTGTACATCACACTGCCTTTTGATTTTAATGGATCAAACTGTGGCAGGTGTTTGCACATCTCCTCCTTTTTCAAATACACCTCTACCTCGATACAACGCTGTCCTTGGGAGCCAAAAAAAATCTTACTGCGTTATAGGTGAAACCACGTTATACTGAACTTGCTTTGATCCACCGGAGTGCGCAGCCCCCCCCCCCCCCCCCCCGGAACACTGCTTTACCACGTTATATCCGAATTCGTGTTATATCGGGTCACGTTATATTGAGGGAGCAGTGTATTTAACCTACATCTAGATCCAAGCATGGCTTTGTTGAATAGAATGTTTACTTCTAAAAAAGTTTAATTGATCAGTTATCTGTGGGAGGGTCAACTGGCTAGTGATATGTTTTAGGGGTGAAACTGCTGGAGATTCTCTTTGAAGAGGAGTTTAACACTGTTGCTTCCTCCCCTTTCATCTCCTTTCTTTTCTCTTCCTGCTTCATCTCCCCATCACCAGATACCTCCACTTATTCACTCTCTGCTCTCATCGCTTCCACTTGTCCTCAGTGCCTTCCACTCCAGGTCTCAGCCTATTCTTCCTTACAGTCTTCCATGGTTATTTAACTAGTTTACGACTAATCAAATTCAGACTGATCTATTACTTCAGTTTTTAAACACTTACTACAGTAGAACCTCAGAGTTACGAACACGAATTAAAAACTGACCAGTTAACCACACATCTTATTTGGAACTGGAAGTACGCTATCAGGGAGAAGCAGAGACAAAAAGAAAAGCAAATACAGTACAGAATTGTGTTAAACATAAGCTACTAAAAAATAAAGTTTAAACTAATATTTGACAAGGTAAGGAAACTTTCTGGGCTTGTTTCACTTAAATTAAGATGGTTAAAAGCAGCATTTTTCTTCTGCATAGTAAAGTTTCAAAACTTTATTAAGTCCATGTTCAGTTGTAAACTTTTGAAAGAACCACTATAACATTTAGTTCAGAGTTACAAACAACCTCCATTCCCACAGTGTTCGTAACTCTGTGGTTCTACTGTAACTGCAATCATTTTTGGACAAAGCTAATTTTGAAAAGGATATGTACATTTTTGCAAAACTAATTCAACTCCAGAAGATAAGCAATTGAACAATAGCGGTCTAAGATTTTCAGATATCTACAGTACAGGTATGAGGGCAGAATTTCACCACAAATAAGCAGGACAGATGTTTGATGCTAATGTTTCAGGAAAACTACTGACTTTAATAGCATACCTCTTCACAAACAAACTTTTCATATGGTCCTGATAACTTATCCCTGAACTCATACACATATTCTTCCACAGCATTTTTTGCATCATTTCTTTCCTTCTCCAGCTTGTCTTGCATGATCATCTTGCCCTGTTTGACCATAGGAAAAAAAAAAAAAAAAGTACTTAATTAAAACAAATTTAAACTTAAAAGCAGCCTTACAAAAGGCTATAATAGTCTTTAAAAGGCCTTAATTCATATTGTTGCTGAAACTGTGCAAGTAACAGTGGGGTGAACTAAAAAATGGAGACTCTCCTGAAGGTTCAGATGGTTTTTAAACAATATGTGATCTCATTACATAGATCACTGCTGTAATGCTATAATTCAAAGTGACATTACAATGTTGCTAACATTTGCAGTCAGGAGCTTAAATGAGGCATTGCATTAACTCATTATGAATGTATTAGTGGCAGGAGTCTATTTTCAGTTTTTTTTTAATGTAAAGTCTGAAGTTGCTCGAAAATAGTCACGGAATAATAAGCAAGAATCAGTCTCCCTCACCAAGATTACTGAACTCACCTCTGTTTTGATATACATGTTGAGAAGTTCTTTCCCTAACTGCCAGACCAGATTAGCTTCAATGGGCAGCTCTACATTCTTCACCTTTATCTTGGGTTTTTTAGCTTCTGGAGGTTGATCACTTTTCTTCTCATTTGTCTAGATTGGAAAGAAAACAAACAAAAAAAGTTATATCCATGACTTAGTAGGAGCACTAAAAGACGGTTTTTCACTGTGATGCTAAAATCCCTCAGCAGAATATGGACCAGTATGTATTTTCTCACTGTTCCTTCAGAATCTCACAAATATATCCTTACAAAGGATTTTGTTTTTCAGCTACTGTATATCTTACCTTCCCACTTCACGTAGTCAAACGTAACTCATATTTCAGGAGAACGGTGTTGGAAGATAGAAAGGGCAATTGCAAGAAACACGGACTATTAGTAGGACACAGCAATTCTTGGCAAGTTCTTTTACAGATTAGCACTTCAATATTAAATGCTTACAGCTACATATTATCATAACACTTGGATTAAAATTAAGTGCAAACTTTGTTAGCCTGAGGCAGCTTCTTGAAGTCAGTTTTTGTTTGTTTTAAAAACAGTAATTCTCACCCTTAGGCATCAGTACTAACGCTTGAAATAAAAGTCAGACTATAAGCCCTTTGTGGCAAGGACTACATCTTGTTTGTTAAGAGGCATAAACTTATGTTCTAGGTGTCTTCTCAATCTGGTTTCTCTGCCTACGGTTTAGTCGTGGTAAATGTAGTAAGCTTAGCCTCTAGCAGTTGTTATACAAAGCGAAATACCGTCAAGGTAATGCACATACTATGCAATGCTGGATACATTGAGGCAATAAAGAGAAAGTCTTGTTCCTTGCCGGAAGATGATGATTGGAATAGTGAGATTTTGCCAGCTTTATCTTGTCTTAAATAGACAATTATTGGTTATGTTAGACAAAAATGAAAGTAAAGATGCAAAAGCTACTAAACACAATACACTGCAAGAGCACTGAACTGCCTACTTTTGTGTGCGCATGAAGGTTACAGTTTTAAATGCCATCATAATAGATTATAACATTTTTCAATACAATGAGTTTATAAAGGGTCACTCACTTTCTTGGCATCTGGTATTTTGTTTTCTTCAGAGGGAGGTTCTGGTGAAGGGGGAGACTGTGGAGTTGGTTGACCATCAGTTTGTACCTGGGACTGTGTTCCAGCTTCATTGTTTTCTTGCTGGATATTTTTCTGAAATGAAACCCCAGGCACAAAGGATGTAGAAAGAATGTTCACTTGTATTTATTAGAAGTTATAGTGTAATTGCTTTCCCACATGCTTTCTTACTTACTGAGCAATAACTCTGCAGTCAATGTATTCATGGAATCATAGGTATAGATGAGAGACTTATCAAGACATCTAGGCCAACCTAGATTCTTCCCCCTCCCCGATTATAGAAAGCCAATAGTTTTCCCCCATGGGTAAGCCATTCAGTAATTTAGTTATAATGCATGATTATGTGCAGATAATCAAAACTAACTTTTTTATGCTACAGTTATCGTCACACATTAAAGTTTTTCCTATTTGGGGATATACTAACAATCCTGAATGTTAGTTACAAGCAAAAATCGCGACTGCTATTTGACTCTAAAAAGATATTAAACTAAATGTACAGAATGAATACTTAAATTTAAGTTCCTACTAAAAATGTCAAGCTGTTTCCATAATGGGACATACGCTTGTTTCCGGACACACTTTTCCAAGGAGACAACACTCAGCTGACCCCCTTTCTTGTAAAAGAGTTTCGTTTCTCCTGAAGCCTGCCCCAAACTTAATTGCTTTGTTTCCCTAGCAGAAGGTATTTATAATTCAATCAAGTATTACAAAAGAATGCATTTTGTTAAGAACACGGTGTGCAAGAACAGACCAACTTACATCATCTGAATTCTCCAGAGGCCTCTGGTTCACTATCACCACTTCAGTCTCCACATTGAGATCTTCATTCTCTTCAGCTTTAACTTGTTCTACCATTGAGGCAGTAGACACACTGAAAATGCCATGAGTATTGACACGGACTTTAACTTTGACTTTAGATCTCTCTCCATCTTTCTGAGCTGCCACATTTTGGACAATGTATCTGCCTAAAAACAAAGGGGATAAAATGACACAGACAAATTTGTAGCTATTTTTCTACTATGATATATGGCATCTTTCACAAAAACCGTATTTCCATACATTTTATGGAGTTAAAGAAGAAGAAAATGCAAGACATGAGGCCTGGCTCAGGCAGAGGAAGTTGCAGAGAACTGTCATTCTGACACTGATGATCAGGAAGTGAATGTAGAAACCTAAATATTACAGTGTGGGTTTAAGTTTCTCTCCCCCCAATTTCCATACCAGATGTGCTTAATCTACAGACAAGATGTCTCCCTCCCCCACACCCCAAATACACAAACTTTAAGCCCTGCAAACTCAGTCCAAAATCTGAGTCAGAATTGGGCACTTTGTCTCATCTGCACACCACCAAAGAGAGATTCTAAAGACCAGATTAGGCCCTCAACATCTCTGTACCAGCTTCAATGGGGGTAGTCAACACATGTGGCCCTGCAACTGAATTTAAGTAATTCTATTGATGATACACAAAATGACTTAGATTCCAGCCAATAATTGAGGGGAAGATGGGGATAAAAGAACACAGTCTGGATTCGGAAAATGGTCTCCAGTCACAACTGTAATAGAAATATAAAATAAAAATAATGAAGAAAGCTCACCCTCCCACGGTTGTGTTGGCTCAAAAGTAATGCCAAGATTTAAAAGGTTACTATAGTAAACGGATATGAGTGAGTCAACAGATTCTGTGTGTATTCAAATTATGCCATTTTTACTTTACATTCCTGTTTGGTGTAGAACAGCTCTTTGAAAATACAGAGTCAGATTCCCCCCACGCTTTTACAATCTTTACCAGCAACAGCTATCTATGAATATCCTTTGCTCCAGGTGTCAGAACGTGTTGGTCTTTTGTTACTCACACAAAGAACTTCAAAGGGTCGTGTAACTGAGAAATATAATATTAGCTAGAGCCGACTGCTGCTGTGCCAGCTTCCCCCTACAGCTCTGGCTCATGCAACTCAAACCATGCAATCTGGAACTTTTAATAAACATTGACCTAAAACCAGGAAATATCCATATTCAAAAGTTCCAGGTTGCATGGTTTGAGTTGCATGAACATGTATGTAGATTGGAGATGGAGTCTCTGCCACATCCGCAGAGAGACGATAGGGAATTATGGTGCATGGTTAATTGCCAGTCAATAAAATGCTATTGTAACCAGCAAATATTGGATTATAGATTAGTCAAACGTGTGAAGCTGAAAAATTGATTTCCCTACACTCACTTTTCTAGCTGGCAATTGGAGACTTGAAATCAGATTAGCTACCACTTTTTTTTTTTTTTTTTTTTTTAAAAGCAGATATCTGAGCTTGCTCCAGTTTACTGTTTTGAGAAATATTTAGGAAATTAAGACATAAGAAAAGATTAATGCAGGTTTTTCCTCTGAGAGGTGATTACATACAAGTGTCCTCTTCTTAGTCAGAAGATCTGGTCCCTTTGCGTACTGAGTTATGTCTGTTTACTTTACTGACTGAAGTCAGTTCTAAATTCTATTTTGTCTCGCAAAACGAACACAGCTATAGGAGCGTGACTTGCATTCTCTTCTGGCTCACATGTCACAACTACTAATTTAATTCTGAATGAAGAAACTAACTAACTGTTGATTGTGTGAACCAGTACCAAACTGACTTTCAAATTCCAGGTAAAGTTTTCAGGGTTGAAGTTAAATCTTTACACTTGTAAAACTGTACATATGTTATAAATTACTGTAGACAAACGAACCCTACAATGCCTTTGTAACGGTCACAACTGTGAATGTTCCATCTAAGGAAAAAAAGACAAAGGGAAGACTTTTATATATAAGTATGTAAAGATTATGAGCCCAATTCTCATTAATCAAGGAGACAAGAACAAGTACAGGTTAATAAAATGCAATACAATTTTCTGATTAAATAGTAAGGGAATCCCTACAACAGTAAAGCAATGGAACAAGTTTCCAAAGGTGGTTTATTGTTTCACTTCCAGTGGAAGAATCAAAGCTTAATTTTTTTTGTATATAGGGGATAGGTTTAGGGATACTTTAAAATTAAGATGGTGGTGGTGCAAGATGGAAAACTAGTTTTAAAAAAGTGTTAAGAAATCCCTTGCACTTATAATGGTTTCATTCCAATCAAGGAACTTGACATAACTAGCAGCCTTTCTTTAGCTTGTGACATGGAAGTGTCTACCAGGGGCTAGGCTAAACACAAACTCAGTTCAAATGTAAATTGGGCTGGAAACATAAAAACATATACATAAATCCATGTGTTACAGCTCTATCAAAACAGAATGAGGTGAGTTAACATTACACAATTCCAGTGAAAGTAATGAAAGTTATACCAAGAGATTTGAAAGATGGCAAAGTGCCACATTCACCAGGACAATCACTTACCAATCTTTGTCTCGGGATATGGGACACCATTAGGATCAGAATAGAAAGCTTCTAGCTCAAATGGACCTTTTCTGTAGAAGGTGAGAACTTTGGAGAAAGGTGCTGCATGATTTCTGCTGAACACTTCATGAACCCTACAGTTAGGATCAAGCAAAAAAGTACTTTAGAACGGTACATGTGCTGAAACAGCTGTGATTTTCCCTTTGAGAAATGCTGAATCCTTTAACATGAATAGTCCTGAGAAAGTTATTGCTGGAAAAGAATCTTTGCTATCAGACATTACACAAAGACCTACATTCCAAGTTGATAATGTGAAGTGATTACACATTCCAGCTATTTTAGGGGCTGGTAAGCAAGACAGTTCAGTCATGTTTGAATAGGATTTGGAAACAGATTACCAGTAGATGTACAGTACTTGACTTCTTTTTAAATGTGTCCCTCAGTTACCTTGAAATAACTATTGAAATTAAAAATTGCACTTCTTTAATGCCTTTTGGAATCTCAAAGGCTATGTTCCTGATTACCAGCTGATTTGCTTTATGGCTCAGTCAAGGGAGCAGACACTTATTTTTCCACCCTTGCTCGGACAGAAAGACTGACAACTATTCATCCAGGATTCTCCTGTGCTCTGGGCTTTCTGAGTCAGTCTGCTTACTTCCAATCTCCAGAAAATTTAATCTAACTCCCTACCCAACAAATCTTTTGTTGAATTCCAGTCTTGGAAACCTGGTTAGGTGGGAGATTAACTGCCTCACAACTGAGCCACAGAAAACAAGCTAGCTGAAAATGGGAATACAGTTTACCTTCAGAGGTTCAGTCTACAACAGAACAAATACTGAGATCTGTACAGCTGCATCTTATAAGAAAACACAGATGGACAAGAGATTCAAGGCTGAACTAGATGGAACTTGCGGCAAGGATAGACTTTACCACCTTGGAGAACTGGCGTAGAGATTGAGGTGTATATACAGGACTGCTGCAAACCGCATGTGGTTCACTCTACTTCAATGGCAAGAATTATAAAAAACAACAACATTCTTTTAAGATTATTATGAGGCGACACTAAAGGTTTTTTTTTTTTTAAATAATATGTCTTAGTAGCACATCTTGCCACAATTTTTTTTAAAACCAGTTACTGAGTGTATTCTTATATCTGTATTTTTAATTAGTCAAAGAAAAATCCTCTATAAAAGTTTGTTTTATCAAACAAAACTATTAGGAATATTTTCAGCTAGAAAAATGCCCACAAGACAGCCCACCTTTGAAAGGAATTGGAACGGTAGAAAATGTTTTGAATGTATGTATCAACATGTACATAGTTCTTGATTAACCTCTCATTTCTGTATTTATTATCCAATACGTTTACTTCTATATGTTTACATCTTCTTAAATACGCAAGTCAAACTGGGCCCTGTATACAGGTGGCCACTTTATCTCAATCAGTACAGCTCACTGACTAAAGAGGTTAATTGTGAGTCTGATTTGCAAGCCACTATTCTTACTTTTGGTGGAGATTAATACAGCATTCAGTTTCTCTTGTGAGACAAAAGTATTGTTACGACAGAACCACTACCAAAGCTATAAAACAGCACAGCTCAATGGACCTATGAGTTGTTAGATTATTTAGCACTGACCCTTCAAGAAAGAGGCACAGATGAGCTTTATCCTTATATTGCGTAAAACCAAAATCCAAATGGGAACAAAACTTTAAGCTACCTACCCTTCAGTGTCATCGGTTTCTGTATTCCACATCAGAGATATTGGGAATGGAACTGCATCTGTGACAGAGAATTCTCTCACTTTAAATGCTGGAGAAAGAATTGCACACTAAAAGACAAACAAACAGCTGTTACGATTGGCTATGTGCCTGAATGTTATGCCTTAAAATACATTAACTTTTTCAAAATATATATATATATCTTTTTTTAAATAATGAGTCTTATACTTTATTGACTGTACCAAAACAGATCTAGGTAAATTAACTGCTTAAGTGAAACCCTGATGTGAAGGAATTATGCTCACAATGGGTGCACGTTCTTTAGGTACAAGGGACCTTTAGTTTATCCCTTGCACTGTGGCAAAACTGCTAGTTATCCCTAAAAATTACTCTTATCTTAGTTCTAACACAGATTAAACTACATTTTCCTTGTTGTTTAACATTACAGTTCTCAGAGGATACACCTGATATGTTCCAAAGGAGTAACAGCATTACATAGAATGACATGTGAACATGCTGTGCATGTCCAGCAGTGAAGGGGGTTAAGCCCATTACCGTTGTTTCTTGCTCTGTGCTTATGGGAATAGTCAATGGATGTTCAAGGGCTATGGTTAGTGAGGTGGAAGACAGGAACAGAACACAAAACAAGGAATGAAAGGAAAAAAGGGTGACGGAGGTACAGAAGGAAAAAAGTTTCAGAGCAAAAGCAATTTACTTTCAGGGTATGCGTACACTGCATGTGACTGTGTGTTTGTAGCATGGGTAGTCACATCCCACTCAGGCCAGCTGCCTGAGTACAAACCCATCAGGGACCCCGAGCATATACTTGGGCTGCAAGCCCATGCCACCACATCTTCGCTACTAGCTAGCGCCTTTAACAACAGATTAAAGGTAGCATGGGTATGCCTACCTGTGCTACTTCACACCTTCACTTGCAGTGTAGACATACTGTAAGAGAAACAAATCTACTTTCAAAGTCAAGTAAATATGGATTGCGGGAAGAGCTGCAATGAGACATTTTAAGTTAATAGCAAAATGCAACACTAAGTCCAATACCAGAAAATGTTACACACAAATGTATGTATTTGTATGTTCAATGGTAGTACATACAAGCCATCTGAATACATTAGGTAACAAAGGAGGTTTTTACAGCCTTTGATGGATAATGCTAAATCATTTGTGCCAGAGGTGATTCTCCTATATTTCTTTAGAGTGGATTGTTTTGCCTCTGGAATGCATCTAATGGTAAATGTTTTCTAAAACAGTATAGTAGAGAATACCCTGAACCCCCTACAAAGGCCTATTGTCTTTTTGCTGATTACTTTGTATTGTCTGGACTGGTCAACGACCACTGCCTCATCCAGTCTGCACCTGCCAGGAAGGCTTTGAATGAAGTAGAGCCTGAGCCCTCTCAGCAGCACCAAGAGGACTGGGGAAGTGGGGAGAGAGAGAGAATAAGGTATATAACAAGAGGTTTGGGAGTCTGGAAAAAAATGGCAATGGCTCCCCAGGCTCAAGCCAGATAAAGTGCAGCGACTAGTTGCAGTTTAGTCAAATCAGTAAGTATGTAAAATTAAAGTGACAGAGCTTTTTAAGCATGTCACTGTTTCAGCACAAAGTATATGTTCCATTGCCTGCTTTAAGAGTGTCACTTTTGCCATCTGCTATAACTATATGGTCAGTTCTCGAAAGGAAGTATTCTCAGAAGACTTAAGTGGTACTGTGAATACTGTACCTGTAGAGCACAGCCTCGTGCAACGGCTTCGTCTGCGTTCAGTGTTGTGCTGACATCTTTGCCAAAGAACTTTGCAATCTTCTCTTTAACAGCTGGAATGCGTGTAGCTCCACCAACAATCTCAACAGCATTTACATCTTCCAATTTAAGCTGAGTTTGTTCAATTAATGAATGGAAGGGCACCTCTATCCTTTGTAGGAGGTCAGCACATAATTCTTCAAACTGGGATCTAGGAAAATCAGACAAAAAGCCATAGTTAAAAACTCTGGAGTTTTGCTTTACTGGGTTTTGTTAGGAACTGTTTAAAACTGCACATTTCAGCAAGAAGGCTTTATAAACTAAGCCACCATGAACAGATTTTAAAGCTGTTTAGTATTTTTAAAGTTAGTGAATTTAGTGTTTTCAAATGTGCCAAACTCAAGTGATGTCCACACAGTCTAGCAACACTATGAATAGATACCATGCAAGTTTTTGCACATTTCTGTCAACACAGCTCAACTATATGCACCACTACCTGAAGAGATCCCTTCTAAAGATGCCTCTATGCCCATCATCAGCCTTTCTGCAGAAGCTACAGATAAAGGTGCAAACAGTGTTGGTGATTTTTGTGCTGTGAGCTCTTGTGCCTCTAGTTTCTAGGGAAAAACACCAAATATCCACCTGAGATAGTTACTTTTGGTCAGTAATGACTGGGAATGAATGTAAATTAGTAAAATAGTCTGTATGACATAATCAGTCAGACACTCCTGTATAGTGTTATTCTGCCCTCCAGTTCTATCATGGCGTGCATTACAGTATTTGCAGATAAAGCAATAAAGCTCCATTTATCACCAAGGTTGAGATCATCAAAGCAGTATAGGGGATTTAGTTTTAATTAAGGGTGTGCAGGCAACTTCCCTGCCCTGCTTTGAAAGTGTCAACCCATGTTTGTAAGTTAATGTCTTTCTGTATAAGTGGTGAGTTTCTAGGTTTCTACAGATGAAGACGGCAACTATGTTACTTTAATTATTGCTTCAGTCTCTCAACCAGCAATGGTAACTCACTGCATGTACATCTCATTTAGATGAGTTTATACCCCACTTTAAACCCATGATTTTCTGTAAAAGGAGGCAGCCAGTTGGTGAGAGATTTTACACCTTTGGATTCTGTGTGTAGTCTGAGTGTTTGCTTTCTCTCCATTCATTTTTAATAGAAATCTTTTGAATTTGGGCTCTCAAACACACAAAACTTGGCACAAAAGTGAATCCTGAATAGATCTAGTGTAAAAGGCAGGGTATTTTTTTTTTTCTTTTTAAAGGTTGGATTTAGGGTAATTTTTAGCTATTCTTCACATCATAATGGATAGTTTGTGTGCTGCGCAAACAAACAATTGGTTGTTGAAAAAAGTTTGTAAATAGAACCTTATCCATCGGGAGTTACACACTTTTCTGTCACATATTATTCCACAGCAGAAAAGGGCTCATATACCCAGTTGCCAATGGATAGTTTTCTCCAGCAGTAGCTGCACTTTTACACCCCTCCCCCCAGGTAAAATAAAATAAAATAAATCCCTAATTAAATATTATAAAAGGACCCTAGGAAGCTAACTGGTTCATAATGAAGTTTGTATATCATGACTGACATGAACCATTCCTGACACTAACCCACAAAAACAAGGAAATACGATAAGCCACTTAATACACATCTTCCACGCACAAGTATGTACCTCACCATTACAACTACCAGCCACCACAGACCACATACTGCAAGTGCAGTCTTGCCCCATTTCACCCTCCTGCATGCACCACTTTACCAATTTATTTTTTTCACTAACATTAATAGTGGTTGACACCTGGAGTAGTAGTTGGCTGTATTGGGAGACAGCAGTTTGATAAAGGGTTGAGTACAGAAGGACAGCTAAAAGGAAAGATGGAGGATGACATTCCTCAGAAGACAGAGTTAAGGTTGTGGTGCATGCTAGCAGAGAGTATGCACATTAGGTGGGTTTTTATTTCCTTACTTTTATGGATTTGTGTCAGGTATGTTGCGTGTGTCGCAAAATTGCTTCAAACTACAAAGTATTTTGTGTATTAAGTCTAGCAGGTTTACTTCTAGACCCAAGGTGATAGTGCCTTGTACCTAAAAATGAGGGCATTTCAGATTAGGAGTATAGGCAGGCACTGCAACATCAGTGTTTAACATTGTATATTTGTTTCATTCATATGGCCATCACATACATTATGTAATCAAGTCTGAACTATTCCAGCATCACAAAAAAGCTGGAAGTATTCACAACAAAGATTAGATTTATAAGTGGCCAGGATTGGCCACTGTTTCAGAGATACTTCATGTTTAATAAACATTTAGTAATCTTAGTATAGATCAGGGGTTCCTAAACTTGGTTCGCGGCTTGTTTAGGGTAAACAAAGCGTCTCACAGTCCACCAGAGGCTTACCCTGAACAAGCCGCGAAATAAGTTTGGGAACCCCTGGTATAGACGGTCCCTTTTCTTTTAGGACTGTGGAAACAAAGAATGCCATCCACTGAGGATTTGCTTTAAACACAGTGTTCCCTCATTTTCCTTTAGCTCCTATTCACCTGTTCATCTTTCCAGCCACATCTCTATCATTCATAAAGCACTCAATGTTAAGTGGGATGTCCGTGCTGTTAGAGCTCATTAGCTTCTTCAGTTTCTCACACTCCTGATATAGACGAAGAAGGGCTCGAATTTTTGATTTCGGATCCAGTTTATACTTTGCTTTTATTTCTGCACAAAAGTGATCCACTAACTTTTCATCAAAGTTTCTCCCCCCTAGGAAGGGATCAAAGGCTGTGCCAAGCACCTGGTTTGAAAGAGAAAATAGTTTAGTTTTACATTTGACAATCAGACATTACACTGGACTTCCACCTATACCAGCAGGCCTTTTTTAAAACAATGACGCCACCACGTAGGCTTATTTCTTCCAATGTGTAAGTTTAAAGATTTAGTAAGGTATTAGTAGAAGCTGGTCTGTACGCCTGTAAGTTGGAAGTTTGCCTTAAAAAAACAAAACAAAAACAACAGCCTTTCTAGAATGGATGACAGTCCAGTGTCATCAGAGTCTTAGTCCACACATAGGTTCAAATGGCTTATTACAATCTCAAATAACTGTACTCTGATCACAAGTCAATCCACTTACAGCTTCAGTGTAATTGCAACATAGTATAAGACGCCAATATTAATGGTGCCAAAATCCTTAATGTTTGTGTCCACCATATCACTTTACACACATTAAATAAATACTTCCAAAAAATGAAGCTGCAAGTTGTATATTTTAGTAGTCTTTACATATACTGCCACTAAGAGATTTTCTTTTTAAAAAGTGATCAGCAAGTTCAAGAGGTTTCATTGCTTTTGTTGTTTCAGTGTACCGTTACAACTATTTCACGCGTTTATATTAGAACAGTTTTCAGGTCACTTGAGTCCCTGCAAAAAACTAATTCACAGTCTAGAGCAAGACCTGCTAATCTATATGTAGAGATGCAAGGTGTTATACAGCCACATTCTGTTTGGTCATCATTTCAATTCAAGCACATTTTAGTGGTACAATTTTTTCCCCTTTTTTCTTGACCGAACTTTACATGGCCCATGGAGTACACACAAAAATGGATTATCAGCTGACTACCTTTAGTTTACCCTTGTTAAAAGCACAGGCTGATACTTGAAATGCAGAATGTCCCATGTCAACAAAGACCACTATCCGTGGCTTCTCTTCCGGAGCTGGAAGGTCTTGTTTATAAATTCCGTAGTTAAGAGCCACTGTAAAGCAAGAAGCATCAAATGTTATCTGCACAATCACTAGTGGATCTCCATTCAGTGCTTCATTCAGCTCATCATTTTTGCAATGGTGCACAGTCACAAAAGGCAGGTTCCAACTAAAATGTTTACATATACACATTGCTATATTTACTTCCTAGCACTAATACTTCATATTACATGTACCAATGAATTTTCTGAGCCCTGAGCACATCAGCAAAAGTAGATTAAATATTTATATGGATGTTGACATCCACAATTGCACTGATAGTGGTTTTATATCCTTTAACAAAAAATTCGGATTACAAATATTACGAAAAAGTTCCTCATACAGGCAACTTATTGAACAACTGATCACTATGATGCTTCTTGCTCATTCCTCTGAAGAGACAGGATCCTGGACTAGATGGACCACTGGTCTATACTGCTAGGGCAATTCCTATCCTTAAATGTGTGAGTCAGGGGAAAGTTAAGTACAGTACAGTAGAACCTCAGAGTTATGAATACCAGAGTTAAAAACTGACTGGTCAACCGCACACCACATTTGGAATCAGAAGTATACAAACAGGCAGCGGCAGAGACAAAAAGAGCAAATACAGTATAGTACTGTGTTAAACGTAAACTACTAAAAAAATAAAGGGAAGTGTAAAAAAATTTGACAAGGTAAGGAAACGGTTTGTGCTTGTTTCCATTTAAATTAAGACGGTTAAAAGCAGCATTTTTCTTTTGCACAGTAAAGTTTCAAAGCTATATTAAGTTAATGTTCAGTTGTCAACTTCTGAAAGAACAACCATAATGTTTTGTTCAGAGTTTCAAACATTTCAAAATTACAAACAACTTTCCCTCCAGAGGTGTTTGTAACTCTGAGGTTCTACTGTATTCCTATTAAGTCACCTTAGGAAGCAAAGCGTTCTCTTTTTACCACCTTCACAACACCTCATGACAGAAGTTTTATAAGTCAAGAAAAAATGGCATAAGTGTTGTAAACCAACTCTGCTTTTAGTGACTGGTCTATTTTTCTAGCAATTCTTAGTTTGAAGTTATTTGAGTATCTAAATGGATCTCCATTAAACATACACTTGCTGGAATATGTTTCCTTTGCTTTACCTGCTGTCATGTCACTCATCAGTCTCAGACAGTTTAGGCCAACAATCTGAGCAGCATCTAGGACAGACCTCCTTTCAGCATCAGTGAAAAATGATGGAACCTGAAGAAATCATGTGGGAACAGAATTACCATTAGAAAGCCAGACTTTCAACACAAACATTTGTTTGAAATACTACCCATGCTGCATCCCCAAAAGGAGATACCTGCCACTATATCTAGCAACTGCAAGATTTTAGCCCAAAATAAAGTTAGTTACTTAAGACCCTGATTCAGCATAGTACTTCGTAGTCCCATTGAAGCCAATGATTAGGTACTGTGCTGAACTGGGGCCTAAAAGCACATGCAAGACCAATCTGTAAAGTAGAATATTCTGAGGAGAAGCATAATGTAGATGAATCAAGCCTAAATTAATTTTTGACAAGAAATGGAAAAAGTAGTCAAAGCTATTTTGATGTTAACATTAGATGCAGCATACTGCCAAAAATTTTGATTTTAAGTTCTTTGCTCTACTTGAACCAAAGGAATTTTCCCAGTGGCACGGTGGTGCCAACTGGCAGATCACTTAAAATACATATTTAATTCTTTGATATATTGTGCAGCTTGATAGAAATATTGTGAGTGCTCTGTCTAGGCATTTTAGCTTGTTCATCTTCATGGTATCTGAACAACTGTTCAACACTTAATGTAACACCCCCTATAGTCTTTTTCCTAATTACGATGCTTTTCAAAGCTATTTTACTTTAACATAAAGTTAGTATATTAATATGAAGTAAAAAATCTGTATTTTAATATTGGCTGTTTATAGCTTTCATTGCTTTATAACAAGCTCATATATAGAATACACATTTTCCTTTTTAGAAAAAGGTTCTGGTAACATTAAATCTAATATGTACAATGTTACCCTGAGCATACAAGTACTTGAGCTGAACAACATCTTAAACTTTATTTAAAACTAGAAATCTTCAGTGATTACAACTAGGGAGATTAATGTTTCTATTGGTCCAGTGTAATAGAATTACTTACAGAAATAACACAGTCTGTTACTGGCTTTTTTAGGTTAGTCTCAGCAGTCTCCTTCAACTTAGTCAACAGCATAGCTGTTATCTGTTCCACACTAAAGAAATGTTCCTCATCCATGTACATCACCTGTATAGCAAAAAAAAAGGGAGGAAAATTTCATTTTAATTGCAGAAAAGCAGAGTACCACTTAATAGTTTTGGATGCTCTGCTGACCGACAACCCTTCCCTCCAATCTTAATGCACTCATGCAACTCATTATACAGTTACAATTGAGAATTCACCCACCAGCCCCTTGAGTGTTTGCAGATAATGTCATTCTGTTTCTACACATTGAGTGTAATTGATAAATGAATGAATTCCCCTGGATAAAATCACTTGCAGATGATTTATAGCAATTCAGATAATGGTGTAAATTGTAAGTGTCAATTAGTGAGGCTAGCACACAGTAATGAATCACTATGCCAATAAGTTAAAAGTGGCCAGCAATTTTCAAATTGCTCACCATTGCAGAAAAGGTAAGAAATTATCTACCAAGAAGCATTCAGTTAGGAAGAGCTCTTTACAGCAGTATTAAAAACATTTACTTAAGAGCTTCTAGACTATTTCATAAAAGATTTTCCCAAAAGATCACTATGTTCATAACCTAAAATTTGTGTTATCTGTTTTGGTAGCCAGAACAGCCTGCACTTCAATAGTTCAAGTTATACCCAGGAATCAAATAATATAAACAAACTTAAAAGACAAAGTTAAACAAGTCTTTACTCTCATATTGCTTCCTTCCTACAGACATCTTTGTAAACTGAAATGGTTGGGAAGGGGAAAGAAGTACTACTATAAAAATCAATCAGTTTTAAAATACCTCTGTATTTCCCTTCCTTTGTGTATTCGCCTTTTTGACATCTATTCTATAGTATAGAAAAGATGTAAAGCAGAATGCTTTGTAAAAGACCCTCTTGTGGACTCCAAATGTCGCAATCTCCTACTGATTTGTTCTCAAAACATTTTTCTCCATGGACAAGAAAAAGCTCCACACAGATTGAGGAAAACATTGAAAATGACTGTCACAGTACTGTCCTTCTTAATACCAATTTTTTCTAACTTGCATATGTGTTAAAGAAAACTACTTAAACTCACTCCCATTAAAGAGACACCAAACAAAGTATCTACCATTGTTACAACTCACACTTCAGATAACTATAGATAAAGAAAAAAAGTCTCTTCAGTTTATTTTGCGCATTGCCTATGTTTGTGTGGCTCTTTCACAGAGCACCAAGGAAGAGGGTTTTGTTTTTAAAAGAAACGGAATTGTGACTACAAAACTCACACTAATTGGCTGTGGAATCTACAGGGCAGGTTTAGTAAGTGAATCTATTTTTAGTTCTTTTAAAAAATGACTTGATTTCAGATTGCGTTGTTCCTTTAAAACAGGGGTCGGCAACCTTTCAGAAATGGCGTGCCGAGTCTTCATTTATTCACTTAAATTAAAGGTTTCGCGTGCCGGTAACACATTTTAATGTTTTTTAGACGGTCTCTCTCTATAAGTCTATATATTATATAACTAAACTGTTGTTGTATTGTAAAATAAATAAGGTTTTCAAAATGTTTAAGAAGCTTAATTTAAATTTTAAATTAAAATATTGATCTTACACCGCCGGCCCGCTGCTGGTCTGGGGTTTTGTTCACCTATGCCGGCAGCAGGCTGAGCGGGGCCTGTGGCCGGGACCCTGACTGGCAAGGGTCCAGCAGCCAGAACCCCAGACCGGCAGTGGGCTGAGTGACTCAGGGGTTCCATCCACCAGCTCCTGCCAGCCGGGATCCCAGGTGCTGGACCTGCTCAGCCCGCTGCCAGACTGGGGTCCCGGCCCTGCCCACTTACAGTGGGTACCTACCTTCTCTCTGGTTCTGGCCCATTCTCTTCCTCTCTCTGCACTGAGCTCAGGGTGGGAGTGCACTGAGCACAGGGCTGGGGGTGAAGGGTCTGGCCAGGAGCTAGAATGAGAGAACGGGGCTCAGGGTTGGGGCAGAAGGTTTGGGTTTGGGGCACTTACCTGGGCAGCTCCCATTTGGTGTGAGGGATGCAGGTGGGAATGTGGGGGGGGGGGGGTGCAGGAGCTTCCATTTGGTGCTTAGGGTGGGGATGTGGGGGGTGTGTGCAAGAGTCAGGGCTGGGGGCATGTGAGGGGGGTGCAGGTGTCAGGGCAGGGGGGATTGGGTATGTGGGGGAGTGCCAGAGTCAGGGCTGGGGTTGTGGGGGTGTGTGAAGGAGTCAAGCAGAGGGCTGGGTGTGTATGAAGGGAGTACAAGGCTCAGGGCAGGGACCTGGGGGGTGTGCGTGTGTGGGGGGGAGGAGTCAGGGCAGGGGGCTAGTGGGGATATGCCCCTATTCCACCCCCACCCACCTCCCACCTTCCCCAAGGCCCTGCCCCCACTTCTTCTCTGCCTCTGCAGGGAGCAGCCAGCACTGTGACTCTGCTCCTTCCCGACCCCCTCCCTCACAAGGGCCATCAGCTGATCTGCCAGCAGGGAGGGAGGGACATAGAGGCGGAGGAGGGGCAGGAACCCAGCACATTACGGGAAGAGGCAGGGGAGCTGGCAGGACCAAGCTTCTGCCCCCCGGGGGGGGGGGGGGGGGGGGAAGAGGAGAGGTCAGAGAAGAGCAGGCCGGGACAGGCTGGGCAGGATTTTTAATGGCACGCTGATGCCTGCTGGGATTCCAGCAGGCAGCAGCGTGCCATTAAAAATCGGCTCGCGGGCCATCTTTGGCATGCATGCCATAGGTTGCCAACCCCTGGCATACACCATACCCCAATTAAAATAAGCTATATTGGCAAAAGGACCATTTTATTGGTATGACTATCCCCATGTGGGCTTTTGCCAGCACAGCTGTCAGCTAGGGGTGTTTATTTTATTCCCCACACTCCTAACTGACAATGGTGTGCCAGCAAAACTTTGAAGTGTGCACCAGGCCTAATTAACAAAGTAATAGTGAGACCCAAAGATGAGAACTTAGCATAGAAGAAGCCTGTCAGGTAAATACAGTGGCCGTTATGCCAATGAGAATGTTTCAATATGTAATGTGTATCTAAAGCTATAAGAAAAAAGTGATTATATAGTTGATAGGGTATTTGATCATATAATTAAACTACACAAAGGATACACACAAGTGGTCTCTATCCACCTCTAGATTGGACTTTTTTGCTGGTACATGGGAGGATCGAAACAGTATCCCATGGTTTTAAAGCAGGGGTAGGCAACCTATGGCACGTGCTGAAGGTGGCACGCGAGCCGATTTTCAGTGGCACTCACACTGCCCGGGTCCTGGCCACCGGTCCAGGGGACTCTGCATTTTAATTTAATTTTAAAGGAGGCTTCTTAAACATTTAAAAAACCTTATTTACTTTACATACAAAATAGTTTAGTTATATATTAAAGACTTATAGAAAGCGACCTTCTAAAAATGTTAAAATGTATTACTGGCACACGAAACCTTAAATTAGAGTGAATAAATGAAGACTCGGCACACCACTTCTGAAAGGTTCCCGACCCCTGGCGTAGACTGTGTGCACAATTGCCACCAGGGAAGCTCTTGTATGAGGAAGTATTTATAACGAAAGCCTGACTCCACTCTGGAGTAAAAAAAGCTATTCATCAGTTCAAAAGCCCTTCTGGTACAGAGGTGAAGAATAGCTTTTATGGGAATTAATCATGAAAATAAGGGATTTTAATTAAGTGCTAGAAAACAAACGTTTCCAACATAGCTATAGAAACTAGAAAACTAGACTGCAAATACGACACTCTTACCTTTATTCCAACTCCACCGTTTTTCATTGGAACCAAATCATAACTCAAACTTTCTTTCTCTTTCTGAATAAAAGGATCATTAAATGCACGGCCATGGAATCTCTTGAAGTTAGATACTGTGTTGTTAGCATGAGTAATTTGCTGCAAGAAAGAAAAAGAAGTTATCTTGAACGCAACACTTAACCTGCATATTAGTAAAAGAACGGCAGTGTCCGATTGCTAGCCTCTGTTCCTAAACCAGTCAGGTTTACTCGCCAGAGACTTGACATCTGACCTCTTTTCTCTAATATTAAATTATGTAGGACTGTAGTTTTATACAGAAATATACTGGCACAAGAGGTGAATGAGCATTGTATTATAGAGTTTACAGTTTAAAGTCACAAGCTGTTACAATACAGAAAGTCTACACCCTGGTCTGTGTAACAGTTTAAACTATTTTTTATTGCTCTTGTTAAAAGCCTTTTGTTCTCTACCAACTACTGATGACTTACAGTACCCAGCAAATACCAACAAATCTAAAGGCAGTAAGTCCAGGGATCAACATATTGACGGAGACTTGTTTTGTTTTGTCACCCCAACACAGAGGAAAGCAAGGGACTTGGAAGCATAAAATTAACTACAACAAACCTCACCAGGAAGGGTACTTGACATCTATTTAAAAGCATAGCTCTATGGTCACTCAAGTTGGAAGCACTTAAACAGCAAAAGTAATTTAGTATGCAATGGGCACCAAGTGCAAAAAACTTTAGTGGCTTTTAATGAACTGATTTAGAGTTTAAAAAAATCTCTAATTTTCAGGTTATCGAGATAACTGTATGTACCAATGAAGAGACTTTTTTAAAGTAATCACATGCCATTAATACTGTAGGATATTTGAGAATATTCCTGTGGTTTTGGCACAATTAAGCAGCAGCAAGCCAGTTAGCATGCCACACTTAAACGGTGCTACTACAGCATGGTATTCTTCTGAAAACTCACTAAAACATACTGCAAGTAACAGTGAAAGACCAGCATGAAGTAATTAATTATTCGCAAAGTTGTCTAGCATTTGATTGAGAATGCACAAAAATTGAAATTTAAGTTGCTGTTAAGTAAAAAACCATGTCAAAGTTAAATTAAGATGATTACTTGCTAAAAACCCAGAACAATTCAGATATGTAGTTCTCCTGCTTGAACAAATGGCTGTTACACTCCCTTGTTAGTGAAAATGCAAAGCCCAGATTGTCATGGGCCAAGAACACGACCTAAAATTCCACTGCTGTCAGGAAAAGAGCCTGTTCACTATTAAGATGTACACCTCTACCTCGATATAACGCTGCCCTCAGGAGCCAAAAAATCTTACCGCGTTATAGCTGAAACTGCGTTATATCGAACTTGCTTTGATCCACCAGAATGCGCAGCTCTCCCCCTCCCCCCCGAGCACTGCTTTACCACGTTATATCCAAACTCGTGTTATATCGGGTCGCATTTTTAAGTGTTTGTCAAATGGAAAAAATTGGTAAATTTTGTTTTCAAACTGTTAAAACAAAAAAAGCATGAAAAACTGAATATGTAGTACCCTTTTGAAGCTGTTCCAAAAGCGACTGAAGCCACAAACTGTCCAAGAACAAAAGTCTGTTGTGAATACATGTTCTCAAATGTAAGTTGAGAGAGAAACTACTTAGCTTTCAATTTAGCTAAAGCTGCTGGACAGCTTTTAATTGAATGATCTCTTAGTAACACTCCCCACATTAGTCTCTTGAGAATCCAGATAGAAGCCATTTATTTAAGACAACAAATGCTCTGAAGACTCCTTTACTTTTTCTCACTACTTCATTGAATTATGTTAACATCTGAATCACTGACATGGAAATATAGTCTGAAAAAATAGAAATAAAAGCAGTGGTACAAAAGGAAACTTCCAAATCCTGATAAAAAAAGATCAAAGTTAAAACTCTAGTGAAATATTTGTTCCACAATGTTTTATGTGGATATCTGTTTTAGTAAGATACATTCCATTCCTAGGAATGAATGAAAAACTGCAGAACTCTATGCAAATCATTTTGTTAGCTTCTGTCTTTGAATCTTGTCATTACAAATGTATGTTTATCTTATGATCACTCCTATATTTTCAATCAGATCTCCCTGTTTCTTCACAGTTAAATGGAAGACTTTCACAGTTGATGCTCTCTCCATGGAAACCTATCACAGAACCTTTGCACCTTGACATTTATGAATAGGCCAGTAGAGGGAGCATGCTTGGTCTGCACCGGCATGCAGTACACTAGTCCTATTTTAGGATATAATCAGCCCAAAACATGGCTTTTAGATGTTGATATCTGAAGTTTTAAACCTTGTACATGGTTATTTTAAAAAACGTATTAATGTTTTAGCACTTTTTAAAAAAATGTATTACTGCAGTGAATAAGAGAAAATATTTAACACTTTCTCTTTTCAGAGTAGTTCATTCAAGCAAAGGCCAAACCTCTTAATTCACATTTCAGTTTAAGAACTTATATACACATTCTACATAATTTGTGAAGATGCATTTCTAATGCAAAGAAATTTCCTAAGTAAGAGTGTGTTCTGGTGATTTTATTTTTAAAATGATCAAATAAGGCAGGCATCTAACTGGAAATTATTAACCCAGCACACAAACCTGGAGTTCTAGCAATGGCATCCTCAGCAGCAAACCTGGACATGAGACTGTCAGAATAAATCATTTCTTTGATTTTGAAATGCTACCTGACAATTAAGATGACAGAATTTTATCATTTCCCTTTTTTTCCCTTATTTGAAACAGATTTATGTTATTAATTTTACTAGTAGTTGGATTCTCTTTCATAGAAGACAACCTACCTGGTTTTTAGCTGCAACACCAATAGCTCTGTTTTTGGATCCGAATGATACAACTGATCTGAAAAGACAGAGAGGCTTGTTAATTCAGCATTTTATTTTATTGCCAATATTGCCAAGAGCTATAGTAGCTTTATTTATTGCTATGGCAAACAGAATTTGAGAGTTTGAGCAAGTTATACTGCTACTCGTGGCTTATGCTAATTCACAGCATTTAAAAAAAATGAATCTGCAATCTCTCACTCCAAACCACATACTTTTCTCTATCATATATTGCATGTTTTTATTTTCACACACATTCACTGAAAGTTTCAGCTCCAAAGCATGTTTGTAAAGTTACAACATATGCTTTGGAGTTGAAACTTTCTGTACTTAGTCTTAGTCCAAGGGTAAATTGTTCTGTACAATTTTAAGAAAAAACTTCAACCAAGTTATTTATATGAAAAGAAACAGATGCTTGGGTCACAATTTTTTTTAAGTCGTCATTTTTTTGTATGGCTAATCTATGAATAGCTGAACTTCTGAGTTCACATGTAGCACTGAGTAACTGTTTCAATGTGGATTAGAATTTTCTTCATTGTAAAGCTGAGCAATTACAAAATCAATTTATGTGCAATAAAGCTTTAAGTTGTTTAATAGCCTGCTGTAACAAGAGCTTGAAGAAGAGAGACTGCATATCTTCAATGTCACAGCTACAAAGTTTCTTCATCCCCTTTTAACAGGAAATTAAAGCCCAAAGACTATTAAACCATGCATCAGGAAATTAATAATTCTAATTCAAATATAACTTCTCCCAAAATGCACATAAGAGCCTTCCTGGTAACAAAAGCTACTACCAGAGTATATGCATAAATATATTTGCAGTGTGAGCAAGTTAATAGTCAGTAAGAATCTTTTCTAATCCTACAATGTGGCTAAACATACACACATTGCATGGCAAGTATTTTAATGTAGCTATAATTACATTCTCAATGTGTAGACCCAGATCTTTCAAATGTTAGTGCATCTGCTTTGCCTTTGCTGTGTGAACACTCTCCCCTCCCTACCCCGCGAAGGACGGAAAGTTGTCTATTTCGTTTCCGATCACAATACAGCATTATTGTTCAGATTTTAAATGGGAAGCCTCTAAAGATTACAGAGCTGTGCACGTTACCTACACCTGTTTCTATTCCCCGCTTCTCCAGCCGCCGCTTCCCGATCCCCGCTTCTCCAAGTGCCGGGGCCTGACGGGTCCATGTCAGGGCAGCCCCGTGCCCCAGTCACGATACACCCGCGCCCCGTCTCCCGGGACTGGAAGGCTGCGCCCTTCAGGGCAGCTTTACTCAGAGGGCGCTGACCCCACCGCGGGGAGGCAGCGGGCACCCCAGCTCCCTGTAGGGGCTCCATCCTGCCCTTCAGGCCAGGCGGCGGCGCTTTTACAGGCGCGGGACCCCCGCCCCGGCCGGCGCGCGGAGCTGAGGAGGCGCGGGAGTAACGCAGCCGCGCGGGGTGGGGGGGAGGCTGCGCTGGCAGCTTCCAGCAAGTTCCAACTCTCGGCGCAGCGACCCCCGCCCCCAGCGGCAGGAGCCGCTTCAGCATCCCCGCCCCGGGGCCACACTGGGGCCGGGGTCAGGAACTGCAGCATCGGCCCCGCGATACCACCCCCGGCTCCCCGGGCACCGCACGCGGCGCGTGAAGGGGCCGTAGCCCCCGCGCCGGGCGGGACAGCCCGACTCCCCCCGGGGCCCGGGCAGGCCCCCACCCCAGGCTCAGCCGAGCAGCCCCCCGCACTCACGGGGTGCATCTGTCGCTGAACTCGTTGGCGACGGTCTCGATGCCCCCGGCCCGGGCCACCGCGATGTAGCAGCTCTGCGAGCCCAGGTCGAACCCCACCACGGACATGGTCCCGCCCGCGCGAGCCTCTCCCGGACAGCTCCGCCGCAGAGCGCCGGCTCCGGTGCTGTGTCGCTGCCTCTGGCCGCGGGCGGGGGGAGCCGGCGCCGCCGCTTTAAATATGACAGCGAGGAGAAGTTTCCAGAAACTGCGGCAGCCCCTTGCCGGCTCCACGTGCGGCTTCCGCTTCCGCTTTCTCCGGCTTTCTCGAACAATGCTAACCAATGGCGGGCGGAGGAACGCAGTGATGTGTTTCGTTCTCATGACAACCCGGGACGCCGCGGATTCTGCGCCGCCTGTCAGACTGGGAGGAAGCCGGCTGAGCAGGAGGGGGCGGGGCCCGGAGGCTGGTAACACGGCGCGTGCGGGGCAGGGGTGTCCTCGGATGGCCTCTTCACGGCGCTCCCGGCTATGAGCTCCCGGGGTCAGTGCGGCCCCCGTAGCTGGGCTCCAGGATACCGCGTCTGCGCGCGGACACGAGACAAACCCGCCCGGGTAGCGCGCCTGGATCCTGCTCGGTCTGTGTCTGCTGCACCATCTCCCCCCCTCTCCCCCCCGCTAGGCGGCCTGTCCTCGCCTCTGCCCTACTCGCCAGGCGCCCTTGGACACGATTTGTCCGGATTAGCGCTGGGTGGCGAACGGACGGGGTGGGCTAGTGACTGGTGCCCGTGTGGTCGCGATGGCTTGTGCCGGGAAGGGGAAGTCCCAGGAGGGTGAAACTGACAGCCAGGCCTACAGCGTACTTAGGGTTTGGTGGGCCTCGGAGCTGTTCCTGATAGCTACTCCGGAGTAAGCCGTCCGGATCTCCCACTGTCGTGTGGACGCTCCTGTTCTACACTAGCCACATAGGGTACATCTACACTACAGCGGGGAGTCGATTTAAGATACGCAAATTCAGCTACGTGAATAGCGTAGCTGAATTCGACGTATTGCAGCCGACTTACCCCGTTGTGAGGACGGCGGCAAAATCGACTTCTGCGGCTTTTTGTCGGCGGCGCTTACTACCACCTCCGCTGGTGGAGTTAGAGCGCCGATTCGGGGATCGATTGTCGCGTCCCGATGGGACGTGATAAATCGATCCCCGAGAGGTCGATTTCTACCCGCCGATTCAGGCGGGTAGTATAGACCAGACCATAGACAATCTCTTTGAGATGTGGGGACGGGGAGCAGAACACCGCAGGAGATGGGCTGGCACAGTGGGAGGCACAAGTAGCCTGGCCAATAATTCTCTTTGAAAATTAGAGAAACCGCAACTCCATTCCCCTCAGCTTGCCAGATTCCTGGGTGTCTCTTATAGAACTGGGATCAGGCATGACTTGTAGGCATTTTGGCATTAGGCTTGCTGTAAATTAATACAATTTTAAAGAATTAGGCTCTGGTCATTAGAAAGTTAGGACCCTAAATACCTTTGGGATCTGGGCCTTACTGATTTAATTCTTCACTTTACTTTTTCTCCCCACTTTCTATTTTTCCTTTGTTTTCTGCTGCATTTTGGTGAATCCTTTCCTCTGTTTTTTAAGGATAGATTTACACTGCATGGTATGCTTATGTCAGTATTATTCTCATCAGTGTTAATTGTGCTGTATCTGTCCTTGCCCATCAATATTTATTTCTGTATTGGGCCCTTGTTTTTCTTTTTCATGTTGTCAGTTTCTCCTCAAAGAAAGAGCATGGGGACTATGATTTCCATCCCAAAGTAACTTGTTTTTATTTTCCATTTTCTCCTACAATCCCAACTCTTTTTTCTCAAAGGATAGGGTCAGGTTATTCAATTAAAAGGGGACAGTGGGAATAAATTGGGCATATGTTTGCCTCTAGAGATACAAGAATATGTGAGGGTTGATATTGCTGCTAGAGATGGCACAGCAATTTGCTCCCAAGGGAGAGAGGATGGTTTGGTGCCAGAGAAGTGGGGGAAGAACTTTGTCTCAGAAATGTGAGCGAGGCATGATTTTCTTCTCTTCCCCACAACTCAAGTCAGAAGAGAAGGAGGTCTGTCTGAGGTGGATATGAGGAGGAGCTGGTGTGTTTGCCATTCTAGAGGAGTTGCAGAGTAACTGAGCTATGCAGTAGAGGGAAGGTGAGATCATCCATTCCTGATTCCCACCTCTTTAATTCCAAGTACTTTACAGCTGCTCTTGCAAAAGTGAAAGTATTGCCAAACTTAGTTTAACCAGACAGAGTCACAAACGTGTTTGCTGCTTCCCTGTGCCTCCCACATCTTTTAATTTGAACTATTTTTTGTAGAAAATTTTGCTCAGAATCTCAAATAGTTCAGAAATATTGGGTTTAAGAGGAAAAAGAATGCTGTCATTGCTGAGACACAAAACACACATGCTAAAATAATGCTCAAATTAGATCAATATATCTTAAGCCTTATAATTAATATCAAGCACTTCAGACATTGAGACATCTAGTAACAAGAAAGGCAAAGATACCTGATGATAAAATATGAATTCAAGATGGTTAAATAAAAAGCAAGTACACCCACACCTAATTCCAATTTAGGAAATCTGAATGAGAAAAGTATTTCTTATCATATTCTATCAAAAGCGACTATGGATTAAATGAGAAGGAAAAGTTCTACATTTCCTGATTTGGGCAGCTGTCTTTATCTTTTCCAGACACTACCCAAGTAATTCTAGATAAAATCCTTACCACCTGTCAAACTGTGATTTAACTCATTATGATTCTGCTCCTGCATCAACCTGGACCTCAATAGCTGTGCTGTGTCTCTCTGAAATCAATGGGATAGTGCAAGCATCTGCAGTATCCTGTCCTGATGGATGATTGGGGCCTTATGTGGAGTGGAAAACCTCAGAGTTAAAAATATCCTTAAATCTAGAGACAAAGATGGACTAATAATTCCTAGTCTGCAGTTCTATTAGGTGGCAAAATTAAGAACAACAGTAGATTGAACTAAGCAATACATACATCCATAAAACATGGGTTAAAATGAAACATATGTATTTTCCACATTTCCCTTTTGGGGTTTTAATTGGAATTCCTTAAAAACAAAATTGGCCATGACTCTATATGAATGTTGCTTTATGACTTTACCTAGATGATATACATTATCTTGGTGTCTCCAAAATTGTTTATTAAGCATACTTTGGATTAAAAACAAATAACAACAAAAACCCTGCTGAACCAATTTTACAAAGTGTGAGAGGGCAAGTATAATATCTTGGCACCATTTATTTTGTAAGGAAACTGAACTTCTAGTCATTTACTCAAGAAACAAGCATTTTGACCCTGCTTTTAACAGTATAACCAACAGATTCTTTTTACAAGCAAAATATAAAATAAAAATATGTTGGCCGAAATATAATTTTTCAGTTAAGTGTATTGATTGACCTGTTAAAATGAGGGTAAAAAAATAATTTGCCCAAGACAGCACGTGAGCCGATTTTTAATGGCATGCTGCTGCCTGATGGAGTCCTGGCAGACAGCAGCATGCCATTAAAAATCCTGCCTAGCCCAGCTTGGCCCACTCTTCTCTGCCCTCCGCCCCTCCCGCGGGGGCAAGGGGCAGAAGCTTGGTCCTCCTCCTCTCTGTCCGTCCCTCCCTCCCTGCCGGCTGATCAGCTGATGGCCCTTGCGAGGGAGAGGGTGGGGGAGGAGTGGAGTCAGCGTGCTCGCTGCTCCCGGTGGAGGCAGAGAAGAAGCGGGGGCAGAGCCTTGGAGAAGGGGTGGTGGTGGTGGAATAGGGGCATATCCCCTCCAGTCCCCTGCCAGGAGCACCCCACGACCCCAGCCCACACCCCTAGCCCTTTGCCCTGACCCCCCTTCACACACACCCAGCCCTCTGCCCTGAGCCCTGCAGCCCCGCACACCTCCCAGGCCTGTGCCCTGAGCCCCGCACACACCCCCAGACGCCTGCCCTGAGCCCTGTACCCTCCTCACACACACCCAGCCCTCTGTAATAACACAGACCAAAAAAAAAAAAGATTCTGGTAATTTTTTTTTATAAACAGATTCCTTACTAGGCATATTAATACAGAGTTTTTGGTAATTCATTTAAATTACAATACAGAACTGTATTTCTTGCACCTGTCAGAAGCAGTGCAAAGGCTTGGGGGAGTCAGGGGTAACAGAAGAGCTGAGGGAGAGGGAAGGTGCCTGGGAGTGAACCTGGAGGGTGTTGGGTGTGAGGTTTTTGTTTGGGGGTGGGTGGGATTGTTAGGGTATTGGGAAACTTCCCTCATGCGGACCCTGGCAGACCCCAAGCCTCTCCCATTCAGTCAGGCACATCTGCCCCTGTCCCCGCACCTCCCACCCACATGGGTCTCTGAAGCCCCCCGCCCTCATCCCCAGGCTCAATGCTGTCACCCCACTAGCTCCTGAGCCCATGCTCTAGTCTGTCCCCTGCACTAGCCATTCTGAACCCCAGTCTGTGACCCCCCCCCTCTCCAGCAGTCCCGTGTGCCTCAGTCTGTCCTAACCTGGCTCTTCAGGCAGGGTACTGTGATGAATTCTGCAACACTGGGCATAGAATTTTTACTACTGGGAGAATTCTGCGCATTCACCTGTCTCACATAATTTTGTAGTTTCCCTCATTAAAAACGTTTTGCCTAAGAAGTGTTGCAGTTTTGCGCTTTGCCCATTAGAGGCTGCTGTGGTGCCAGAACAGCCAGCTGTGTTGATGTGCGGAATTCCCCCAGGAGTAAATTCCATAAGGCAAGTCAGGAAGGAGAAAGTTTTAGGTACCTCTCTCTCTCTCTCTCTCTCTTTTTAAGCTTCCACCCCCCCCCCCCCCAAGAGACCAGCAATTGAGGGTTCTTAGTTTCATGGATTTGTTGTTAGATTAGTCATAATGTGGAACAGGAAATCAACAAGACTGTTGACTGTGCAATAAATAGGGTCTCTAAGGGCCTGTCTACCTTAGTGAAATTTGCACCAGCTACTCTGTGTAGCTATGCTGCACCAAAGTAAAGAAGGGCTTTTGCCAGTGTGGTTTACTCTGGTCATTTTCTGGTTTGAATTGCACCATTGTAAGCTCTGCTTTATGCCAGTTACACCTCTCCCTACTAGACATTTGCACTGATGTTTACACCAGTGCAAATTTTTGAGAAAAACTCTAAATGTAGAGTACGTTTACAGCTCAAGTGAGCCAAATACCTCATTTGGGTTGTATGCAGATCCACTCTTTCAGAAGATGTTTGAAATCACTGAGATAGTGATGCTCAAATATGTTCAAGTAGTAGATAGTCCTATGTATGTCAATGATTGAGTTCACTGATCTCAATGACTGCATTTTTAAACTGATTTACCAATTATTCAGTATTTAGCAGGAGCTCTTCATTTTGATCTAACAGCATGAGGGAGTAAAAAGAACGGTGTTGTTCAGGGGTCTGTGACATTATTCCAATCAGTCTGGTTGTCAGTCTGTGACACTATTTCAACCAGAGAGAAGCCAACGTTTTCAAAGTTTCTAAAACTTGGCTGAATTTTCTCATGGCAATATAATCTGTGGATCGTCTATCTCAGTCTTGAGAAAGTATAGTGGATGAAGTGTGGCATTCTGATTAGAGCTGGATGAATAACAGTGATTTGTGATATTTTACACAGATAAATATACAAGTTC